>NC_068983.1:157010182-157015704 GCF_001194135.2 Octopus bimaculoides
CTCTCTGTTTCTTTTTTCAATTGCCCTTTCTTTTAACCAAGCCCAGGATTTTGTTCCGCATACATCCTCGGTGACTTTCCAATCTTGGCCATGTCAAGGTTTCTCTTTGATCTGTCTGAGGTGCTGTCTTTGAATTTCATTCTCCTATTATGCACTTTATTAAATGTTCTTTATTCACTGCCTTTAGTAGTTTTTCCGTGCTGTCCTGTAAGTATTTTAAAAGGATTTTTCTTTCCATCTGTACGCGAAGACGGGCGAAATCCTGCAAAGTATTCTGTTCGTCGTGCTAACGATTATTAATGTTGTTGTTGTTGTTGTTGGTGTTGTTGTTGTTGTTGTTGTTGTTGTTGTTGTTGTTGTTGCTGTTCTTGTTGTTGTTGTTGTTGTTGTTGTTCTTATTGTTGTTATTTAATCCTTTCGGTGTCGATCAAATAAATACCAGTTTGGAACTTGGGTCTATATAATCGACATTGTTGAAATTGCTGATCTTGTACCAAAATTTGAAATCAGTAGTAGTAGTAGTAGTAGTAGTAGTAGTAGTAGTAGTAGTAGTAGTAAGGCAGCGAGCCGGCAGAATAATTAACGCGCCGGACAAAATACTTAGACGCCCGCTGAGGTCTTGACTTTGCATTTCATCTTTTCGGAGTCGATAAAATAAGTACCAGTTAAGGACTTGAGTCAATATAATTAATTTACATACCTCCCTCGGAATTACTGGCCTTGTTGCAAAATTTTAAACTATTATATATAGTTTTTTGTGTGAATTTTTAATAAATGTTTGTGTGGAGATAGTGAGAGCTGAGACATTCTACCACAATGTATGCTACTGTCTTGTTCTAAGTTCTACGGGACCTGCATGTCCTGGGGTAGATATAATCGACTAACACTTCCCCTAAAATTTCAGTCCTTGTGCCTAAAGTAGAAAGGACTATTATTATTATTATTATTATTATTGTTATTGTTGCTGTTGTTGTTGTTATCAATTGTAGCTGATTGTTTAGTAGAATTGATAGTGTCGAAAAAGTCTATGCTATATCTATTGACGACTCTTTACGTTCTGGATTCAACCCCCGCCGAGGTCAAATTTGCTTTTCAAATAAAGTACGAATCAACCACTTAAATCGATGTAATCGGCTGCTTCTCTTCCTCATTTATTTGTCCGGCATAGAAAACCCAGCTCCTACACTTGTTTTAGCATGAGCCGCTTGTGGGGTTTTTGTCCAGAAGTGATCGAAAGACAGAGAAAAGAACATTGGCAATTTCATTAACAGGGCAAACATACCGTTGCACTTAGTGCATCACTGACCGTAGCATCTAAAACGATTAGTGAGCTTATTTATTGAATGTATGGTGGTCTTTATCGTGTTCTTTTGTTTCTTTTCTTATGTCATATGCATTTTATACGTTGAATTGTGGCAGAACATATTTTCATGTGTAATTTGTAGTTCTCTTTTATTTTCAGTGTCTTTTCTTTCTAAGAGATATTCTATTTCAATTTTTGGGACTTTTTATTGCCTGTTATAAATCCCTGTACACTCACAAATGTGTTTGCTGAGAATTTTTTCTCACTTCTATACGTTTTACTCCACAGCTCATAAATCTCCTTTATAGTATTTCTGTGTGCTATATAGAGTGTTAATGGACAATAGGAACGTAACACTTAAATATAATGTTCACTGACCGACTTTCTCTTTTAATTTTGCTTCATTTTGGATGCTAGCAATAACAGACTGTCTTTTTGTTCGAAGTTAACTTTTTGAAAGGACGCTATTTCTAAACCACTTTTTATGTTAAATTTGTATAGTGATTTCATTAAACTCCCTAGTTGTAGTCATTGATGATGATGATGATGATGAGGAGGAGGAGGAGGAGGAGGAGGAGGAGGAAATCCGAGCCATTCCTAAAGCTTAATCTATGCGTATCTATCTTTTAAAATTCAGCCTTCTCATTACCCAAGTTACCCCATATAACGCTTTTGTTCGTAAAGTAAAATAATAAAGTCCTACAAGTAAGTTCAGTTCAAAATATTTATTTACACCAGGATTGGTGTCTTTTTCAATAATTATCTTATTCCAAGTTGTGAATAGAGACACCAGGAATCTGCTATTGGTTGTGTATCCTCTCCAGACGGGCGATTTTCGACCCACCAAATAATTTCGGTGGACGTTAAATTTAATTGAACCAAATACAACTCAACAAGATGGCGGAGCGCGTTTTGAAAGAGTTCAGAAAAACAAAACAAATCCTCCTACCAATATGGTAATGGATGAAGACTTCCTCCCCCTTCCCTCCGTTATGGGCAACAAAACAAGGGAAGAGGAGGAGAAAAGCAAGACTGTCATGGTACAAAGTCCAGCTAACAGTAACAACAATAGTAGCAGAAACACTAACAGCGCTAGAAATGACAACAGCAGCAGCAGTAGTAGTAGTAATGATAGCAACAAGCACAAAAAAGACAGCAACGGCAGCGGCATTAGCGATAACAACAACAACAACAACAAGAGCAAAACTGACAACAGCAACAACAACATCGACAAGAACAACAACAACAACAACGGCAGCAGCAGCAACTAGAGTAACAACAACAAAAACAACAAGGACAGTATCAATGTTGTTGTTTTTTGTTTTTGTTTTTTGGCACTCCGTCGCTTACGACGTCGAGGGTTCCAGTTGATCCGATCAACGGAACAGCCTGCTCGTGAAATTAACATGCAAGTGGCTGAGCACTCCACAGACACGTGTACCCTTAACGTAGTTCTCGGGGATATTCAGCGTGACACGGTGTGACAAGGCTGACCCTTTGAAATACAGGCACAACAGAAACAGGAAGTAAGAGTGAGAGAAAGTTGTGGTGAAAGAGTACAGCAGGGTTCGCCACCATCCCCTGCCGGAGCCTCGTGGAGCTTTTAGGTGTTTTCGTTCAATAAACACTCACAACGCCCGGTCTGGGAATCGAAACCGTGATCCTATGACCGCGAGTCCGCTGCCCTAACCACTGGACTATTGCACCTCCACACAGTACCAATAACAATAACAAAAATGTATTCGCAACAGCAGTAGCGAAGAACAAACTACTCTTTACCATAGACCTCACAAATAGGGATCAGATGCTACCATAGGCATGGAAACTAATAAGACAAGAGAAGACATAGCCAACCTGACAATCCCATCAGAGGCAATTAAAGCAGAGGAAAGAAGAACAGTGCTTTTCAGATGCCTCTCAGGAGACACGAAAAGAGCGACTTTCATGGCCCAAGTAGATATTGAGGCGGCGCTGAGGTGCATCAGAAATGACATCAAATACGTAGCGAGGGGCTACGACTATTTCCCTCCCACAAAATTTCAGGCCTTATGCCTGTAGCGGAAAGGATCATCGTTATTTGAACGCAGCCCTTCTGTGATTGATATAAGACGTAGAGCAACGGAACAAACGCACTGTGAAGTTTGTTTCAGCATATTCCTTTCTGAGCTCAAATCCTATTGAGGTCTACTTATCGTATCATCCTTTAGTGGTTGATACACTAAACTTCAATTCAAGTACTGGAATCGATTTAATCAACTGTTCCGTTCCCTCCATCCAAATCTGAATCTTTTTACTTATGTCAGAAATTATTTAAAAGACTTGGTAATGTATGAGAATTTAGTTTGCGTATTTAGTTACGTCCCTTTATGTTTTGAGCTTAAGTCTTGCTAGGGTTGACATTACTTTTCATCTTTACGATGTCAATTAAATAAATGCTGCCAAAGTACTAGAATCACCGTAACCCCTTACAACTGCCCATTTAGATGTAGCACTGTACCTTTGCTAAAAGTCATTATAATCGTTATAACCATTATCATCGTCATCACCCCTATTACCAATTATTACCGTTACTATTATTGCCATTAGCTTAAAGACTTTTTCGAAACAAACACCAAATGCGCCATTTCAAAACGAAATTAGATTTTTCTGTTTAAACTGCGATCACTTAAAGTTCAAAGATTGGCTTTTAAATAGCCCTTTCCAATAACTTTAGGGACTGTAACGAGTGACATACGGGGTCTTTTCAGGTCATTCAGCCTTCAGTTTTTTAATTACTTTTTATGATTTTTTCAGAAATTTTCTTCCCACTGATTACGTGATTGATTATTCATTTGAAACCTTAAGAAAATGCATTCATCTTTAATCGGTTACATTTTTAGTAAAATTGAAAATTCTATTGTGAATGTTTCAATACTGAAATCTTCTGTCTTTGTGGTGAAGGGGTCTTGTAAATCATTCATCATCATTATCAGCAGCAGTAGAAGTAGCAGCAGTAGCATTTTCTTCTTCTTTCACTACTACTACTACTACTACTACTACTACTACTACTACTACTACTATACTACACTTTTTTCTGTTTTTTTTTCTATTCTGTTCTTTATTCTTCTATCTTCTGTCTGCACACCTGCTGTTTTTGTCTTGACTTTTTTGTCTTTAATTTTCTATATCCTTTATAGAATTAATTTTCAAACGACACCTGTGATTGTGGTTTTCTGCTGTGTATATTATATGATGTCTTTAGTGTTGTCCACTCATGGGCAATAATTGGAATAAAAGGTTGAGGCGATCAAATCAACGCAGGGCGCCCCTGTACTTCATTGACTGGCACAATAATGGTTTCAAATTTTGGCGTAATGATCAAAACATACTTTGATATAGTTGGAGTTGAACAGAGAATCTCACTCAGTCGGAATATACAGATCAGCTTTCGTGGCTTTTTTTTTTCAGAACCTCCATAACTGGGAATAAGAAAAGTGGGAGTAGGAAAAGTAGGTATATAGTAAAACTCATTGGCCACCTAAAAATCGAAACACGTTTTTGAATAATTATCGTAGAGTAGACTCCACTAAAGCACCATGGTCAGCATTATCACCCATGGTGATAAACCTGGCCATTTCTGATATGATGTCAGCTTTTTGTAACAGTAACTGACAATCAAATTTCTCCCTGGCACTTTCCTATCCTCTTGTCATAGAACGTTTTATTTATTTGCGCTTCGTTTATTTCTTCATTTGTTACAGGATACTGTTTAGCAGTTATGGGGAGTGCATATAATTAAGCATTTGCACGTCAAGGTGAAAGAATATTATTTTGATGCAAATATTCTTTCCATATATTATTTTGATGCAAATATTCTTTCAGCATAAACTCAGTAATTCTCTAATTAATAATACTTAACTATGGTCTGTCATATGGCGGAAATTTCCAAAATTAAATCATGCTTTCTTGAAATATTTACTCTTTTACTCTTTTACTTGTTTCAGTCTTTTGACTGTGGTCATGCTGGAGCACCGCCTTTAATCGAGCAAATCAACCCCAGAACTTATTCTTTGGAAGCCTAGAACTTATTCTATCGGTCTCTTTTGCCGAAGCGCTAAGTTACGGGGACGTAAACACACCAGTATCGGTTGTTAAGCGATGTTGGAGGGACAAGCACAGACACACAAACACATACAAACATACATACACATATATATATATATATATATATATATATATA
>NC_068983.1:157015830-157016545 GCF_001194135.2 Octopus bimaculoides
ATATACGACGGGATTCTTTCAGTTTCCATCTACCAAATCCACTCACAAGGCTTTGGTCGGCCCGAGGCTATAGTAGAAGACACTTGCCCAAGATGCCACGCAGTGGGACTGAACCCAGAATCACACAGCCACTGAGTAAAAATACAATTCAATTCTTTGTATCCTTCGCATTCCCAATTCGTAAATCCTTTGGTCTGCTCTAGTCAAGTCACTTTCAGAGAGAGATAAAAGTAGCCGTATTACAGAGAGACACAGTAGCAGGTAACAACAATTGTATTGCCTTACCAAACATGCTGTCAACATTTACGTTCTGCGTATGAACATATGCATTGGCGTGAGGTAAGGAGCTTGATTTTCAACCATATAGTTCCGGGTTCAATCCCACTGCATGGCAGCTTGGGCAAGTGTCTTCTACTAGGTCCTCAGGCCGACCAAATCCTTGTGAGTAGATTTAGTAGATGGAAACTGAAAGACGTCCGTCGTATAGGTAGATAGGTAGGTAGATAGATAGAGAGAGAGAGAGAGAGAGAGAGAGAGAGAGAGAGAGAGGATGGGTGTAAATGCTGATAGCCTCTTCATGTCAAAAATAATATATATATATAATCCATACATACATACACACACACATATATATATATACATATATATACATATATATACGAATATATATATATGTATATATACACACATACACACACACACACACACACACACA
>NC_068983.1:157019474-157022028 GCF_001194135.2 Octopus bimaculoides
ATATATATATATATATATATATAGTTGTTAGTTAATGCTCATCGGTGATACTAAAGATTTCTTACATTTAAGGGATGGACCTAATCGATAGTATCCTAAATGGTATACATCTATCTACTCCCACTTAACTTATAGATTTCAGCGAGATAAAAGTGAAGCTCGAGTTGTTATTTAAGTATACAATGCCACAAGTAAAGAATGCTAAAGAATGTTTAACTCTTTCGCTGCAGCATCTACTATTATTCCATAATGATAATAATAGCAAATACTTTTATGTTTTCTGACCTAGGAGGAACGTCACGTATTTTCAACGAGGAATATAGTCAGTTTAATAGACTGTTTAAATTGATTTCTTTTTATCTACCTGGAAAGATGACAATAAAGTCAACCCCGAATGGGGTGATCTAACTAAATACAATAATAATAATAGTAGTAATAATAATAATAATTATTATTATTATTATCATTATTATTGCTGTTGTTGTTGTTGTTGTTGTTGTTGTTGTTTTTGTTGTTGTTGTTGTTATGTTGATAAGTGGTATAAGCACCACCTGGAGGTTGTAACTGAAGGAGAAAATATAACGATTCTTTGGGAGTTTCCTTACATACAGACAAAAACGGTCAAAACTAATAAACTGGATATTGTTGTGAAAGACCAAAACAGTAAAGTCTGTTTATTGATCGACATGAATATTTCTTGTGATCTTAATATCTCGGCAAAAGAATTTGATAAGATCAGAAAATATAAAGATTTTCTCATTGAAATCGACAAAATGTGGCGTCTCAAAGCGGTTACAGTACCAGTGATTGTAGGAGCACTTGGAATGTTTAAAAACATTATTTAAGAATTTTCCCTAGCTTACCATCCATGGCACATGGCCATAAATGTTCGGGGTAGACTTAGTCAAGTATTTCACTCAGAGTCCCTGACTGGTAATCTTTTAAGCGAATTCCTCGTATTGCAATATGAACGAGGTTGAGAGACATAACTAAATACCACAATATGTTTAGTATACTGATGCAATGAATCAGAGATCAGTTGTTGGTACTCCGTCGCTTACGAGGTCGAGGGTTCCAGTTGATCCGATCAACGGAACAGCCTGCTCGTGAAATTAACGTGCAAGTGGCTGAGCACTCCACAGACATGTTTACTCTTAACGTAGTTCTCAGGGGTATTCAGCGTGACACAGTGTGACAAGGCTGACCCTTTGAAATACAGGTACAACAGAAACAGGAAGAAAGAGTGAGAGAAAGTTGTAGTGAAAGAGTACAGCAGGGTTCGCCACCGTCCCTTGCCTGAGCCTCGTGGAGCTTTAGGTGTTTTGGCTCAATAAACACTCACAACGTCCGGTCTTGGAATCGAAACTGCGATCCTATGACCGCGAGTCCGCTGCCCTAACCACTGGGCCATTGTGCCTCCACCAATCAGAGATAACAGTAATAAAAATAATGATGATGTCTTGAGCTAACTGGATCCTAATCCACCAAGGGAAGGTATGTCTGAAGAAAGTAATTCAACAACACGGGTTGATGAACCGTAAGACGTGTGGCCAGAACCTCCTGGAAAATAACCATAGCGAGGGACATTCCACAGTTGAATTAGAACAGTCACAAACAGTGAAAGAAGACATGCACCCAACACCAGAGCTGAAGACACCTCCGAAAGGAAGGGCCCCGACACGTTAAAACGGTAGAGGAGTAGGGGCCGACACCGGACGTGGTTCCTCCTGATGATGTCTTGAGCTAACTGGATCCTATAAAGGAGCTGTTGTGGTAGCAGATCACGAAACATGGTTGAAATTCCTCCCTAGCGCAGCTTTCGAAGAGACGCTGCCCTCCTCTCTAATCTGTTACATTATCGACTTAAAAACAAAGCCATTAGTAACTAAAACAACGTGTAAAGCAAAATAAATTTTTACCTGTATATGTTTGTGTGTGTGTATACGTATGATCAGTATTTTAAGTGTGGCTTGATGGATGGGCAGAATCGGTCAAGTGTCTCACAACAAGGCCGTGTAGTATTTAATACTTTATAATACTTTATGTTTGGGTTCATGTGCTGCCAAAGTGACCTTCTTCTCGCTTCTTTCTCCTCTTTCTCCTGACCTTTCTCATCTCCTCTTCGAGTCCGATGAAATGAGTAATAAGCAAGTACCAGATCAATATAATCAACTACACCAATTTTCCAGTTTAAAGGCTTTATGCCTTTGTTGGAAATCAATATTTAAAGGTAATCTGTACAATTAGATATAATTTCAAATATCGGAAATAATTGGTGTTGCCATATGCTTGAGTAAGGCTCTGCAATTCATTTTGCTTCAGTCCATTCAGTGAGTAACAGCGACCGCTGAGATCACGCTAGATCCAGCGACGAACAGGTGTCCCATCCAGGAATACTCTTGTAATCTAGAACCCGACTTTAGCTTCACCATATTTTTTTTTAATTATAAGGTTATATTTCTAACTATAAGAAATAGTGTAGATACATGTATGTATGTATGTATGTATTATGTATGTATGTATGTACGTATGTATGTATGTATGTATGTATATA
>NC_068983.1:157022244-157024558 GCF_001194135.2 Octopus bimaculoides
CAAAAAAACAATAACAAAAAAACAAAAAAACAAAGTGAGGACGTGATATGGATAGTATTATTGGACGCTCAGGAAAGGAAAGAGAGAGTATATATATTACACACAGAGTTAGATAGATAGATAGATAGATAGATAGATAGGTAGATAGATAGATAGATAGATAGATAGATAGATAGATAGATAGATAGATAGATAGTCATTATATCACTCTGCTTTAAATATTACCTGATGCGCGTCATAATCGCATAATCCCAAAATTTGTATTATATTTGCATTCATCATCAAGCTATAACATGTCACGTGAAATCTGGAGATGGACTTTTCTCGGGTGGTGAAGCCCTGTATATACCTTATGATTAGACGCTGTCACTTGAGTACATATTTTCTCAGTATCTTTTCTTTTGATGATTTAAAGTGATATTTTTTATTACTTAAATATTCTTCACTATGGTTTGTCCTAACACAAAGAGAGTTTAGTTTCACTTACACAGTATAATGACCTGAGATGCTTAAATGTACTAGGGCTGTGACTTCTGCAAAATGCTCAATCAAAAGAACATTTTTGAATAGGGTTTCCTCTTGTCAATCAAGACAGTCATGAAGCCGTTATCTGGGACGACCAGCAAGGTAATCGTGTGGTTTCTTAAACTCTACTTCTTCGGCGCATTTGACATTCTTTTGAAACCCAAGAATTAATTGATATTCTATATCCGCAAATAGGTAGGCAATTACTACCTGAAGAATAAAATGAAATAATATTGCTTGGGTTGTATTTTGAAGGAGATATGAATTATCTCTGCTTGTTTCGTTTCACTGAATTCAAAAGTCTGCCAGGTTAATTCTTTTGGCATAAATCGGAGTCAGAGCTCATTAATTAATTAACTTACATATATATTGCTATGCATCAACTTTGTTACGCATGAGAAACTCGATCTCTCCTGAAAATCTGATTGTTCTGTAGTTAAGCTAAAGCTTCAAATTTCTCGTGTAATTACAATGATCCCCTGATAATTACTGAGAGAATCTAATCTAATTGGTGGACTGTTTGTTCTTAATAATGAGTGATTTTCATAGGTATTAAGCCTGAAGTTTAGTTATTATGGTAAGTGGAATTTCGGAAATTGGAATGGTCATCTTTTTTTTTTTTTTTTTTTTTTTTTGCCTGAAATACAGCTACATGCGTACATGTAGCAATTTCCAAATGAGAATTAGACCGCCTTGATTCAATGAGAAATTATCATAGAACTACGAAATAGCCACTGTAATATATCATTAATCTACTTTACGCATATCACAGCAATTTAAATCACCATAAGACAAGATTTGCTACCATTATATCTTTTATTTTATTTTATGTGTTGTTGTTCTTTAAATGTAGTCTACAATGTATGTATATGTCGATGAAGCATTACCACAGGTTGTAATCACTTAGACATACTCTAATATAGATCCCTACATGTAATTATACTAAAAACAGTTCACTTAATTAGATCTGAATATGTGTGCTTTTTGGAAATGATGAAGTTGCATCTAACCGAAGTCAAAGTTTTGACAACTTTTGCATTATTAAGGAAACCACTATGCATATTGAAAAAACGTTCTCACTTATGCTGACTATGGTTTGAAGAAATCACAACTACGGCCTTCATAAATAAAACAAATGCTAGTTGTTACAGCATCGGATTTCTTGAAGTGAACATATCTCCTTAAATCCCAAACTTTGCAACGGTTATTATTTTTTAAGGGACTCCAAAACTGATAGGATTAGGGTAGGAAGTTATCCTGAAATTAGGGATCTGGCTCAAATATTTGCAATAGATTGTACTCACTAAATGTACCCAAAGGCCAGATTGCAGTGTCCACTGGATTAAGTCTACCTCCGCTGAAAGCATCCTATTCAAAGTCAGGAATGATTGTGAGATTTTGAAATTAACTTCTCTAGCTAGCCGAGTCAGACTTTAAGTATTTTTCTTTCCCCCACTATATGATGTGAAAGCATTGATTTCATTAACTAGTGTCCTTCTACTCTGTAGAGTGGATTTGCATTTTCTATCTGATGTCTCTAAACTATTACTATTTACTTTATTTAATGCCATTTTGTGATCCGCTGATAGCGTTATGTCTTTACTGCTGTTTTTTTTTTTTTGTCTAAATGACAGGTGTTTGCGTGGGTGAATCTGCGTGCGACCGTGCGTCTGCTTGCGACTGTGTGCGTGGGTGCGACTGTGTGCGTGCGTGCGTGTATGTTTGAATATATGTACATACACACACACAGATGCATGTATGTATGTATATATATATATATATATATATA
>NC_068983.1:157025274-157026458 GCF_001194135.2 Octopus bimaculoides
ATATATATATATATATATATATATATATATATATACATATAAATATATATTTGCAAATAAACGTAAACGAAAGAAATAGAAAAGCAAATTGTCAAATGAAAGAACGACAAACAATAACGTCTTAATTGAAAAGTATTGGAATCCAGCCAATGAAAATAATGGTTATAGTCAAAATAATGAAGCTGTTCTATAGAACCTACTCGAAAATCGAAAACAATGTTCTCGCCCGAAGATTGTAGCAATATGAAATTCAGACAAGTTTTTTCAGCGTAGACTAAAGAATGTTTGCGTGCGTGTAGAGGAATAGATGGATGGAAATATATGTACATTGACAGAGGAACAAAGTAAATTTATTTATTCAGTATTGGAATCAAAAGAGACGCAGAAACTAAGATCACAAACCTTCCACTTGTGACCAAACTGTTTTCTAGACGTAATGTATCCAGAACTACCGAAGCAAATGTGTGTTCTTTAAAGACGGTTATTGTTATTTAACTCAATTTAGCTTTAACTGGGCTAAATAACATTAACCGTCTTTGAGTTGACCTACGATCAGTCAATACTGTTCTAGTCGTGACTAGCCTTCATTTTCTTACGCACAAGGCACCTTTAATATCTAAAATGTCTTTCTCTTCTAAGGCGATATGGTGAGATTTCGAGAATTATTTCCAGCGGGTAAGAAAAAAAAACCGCATAGTTAACCCACCAGAGAAGACGATGTTCATAGTCTTTTGGATCATTCAAGACTGCAAAATAAAAAGAGCTCCTTCCTTTCTGCTATTTTTATTTTATTATTTTTCATATTTTCTGCGTAACACTAAATTCTTGTTCGTTTTTAAAGCCTTTTATTCTCTCTTTCTCTCTCATTGGCTCTTAATTACCATTACATTCAATCTATATTCACTCTTCTCTCTCTTTATTTCTCTCTCTCTCTTCTCCACTATCTCTCAGTTTCTCTTTTTTCCACCCTATATTCTTGTCTACCTCGTCTTTGAGGTTTCTCTTACCGTCGCTTACTGACTCATTTTTTTTACTTTTCATTGTTTCACTTTGCAGTCACACCTTTTATACCTGTGTTTTCTCCTTTTCTCCAACACCCTTTTTCTCCAGTCAACTCTCCAATGTACCCTAATCTTCAATCTTCCCATTTCTCTCTCTCTCTCTCTCTCTCTCTCTCTCTCTCT
>NC_068983.1:157026663-157027837 GCF_001194135.2 Octopus bimaculoides
TATATCTGAATATCGTCCGTCCCATCTTCCCTCTCGACCTTATTTTCATTACCTTTTTCTATTTTTTCTTTCTCCTACTCCATTACTTGTCTCTCTCTCTCTTTCTCTGTCTCCCTTTCCCTCTCTCTACCTTCTCCTCTTTATTTCACTCTCTCTCTCCTCTTTCTTTTTCTCTCTCCCTTTCTTTTTCGCTTTTCTTCTCTCTTTCTCTGTATGCCCAGAATTACTCATACAGGTGCCTTTATTAGACACGTCCGCTTAAACTAAATAAGCGAACAAGGGAGAAACGTTCAGAAACGAAATGACGTGGTGGGAGGATTTGATTATGGAGGAGAAGCTAGCAAATGAAATGCAATGGCGGAAATGGAGAATTGGGGGAGAAAAAGAATAGCGGGAATTAGGTGATCAAAGGTCGTGCGTTCTTGACTGCAAGCAGGGATAGGACATTTGGCAGTAATGATATGAAGGCTGTGGTGTTGGCGACGGGGCGGTGACGACGGTGGAAATTAGGGTGAAAGGTGCTGAGGGTAGTCAAGGTGGAGATGATGGTGACGATGGTAGTAATGAGTAATGAGAAGGGGGTGAAGGGTAGCAGACTGGGGCTGGATTATCTGTTGATTAAGACATGGAAGAAAGAGGGAGAAAGGGGAAGCCAAGAGTAAAGGTTTTGAAGAGATGTGGTGTTAGAAGCGGCGTTGTCTTAATGAATGAGTCAAATTGACGGCGGTCAGGTCATATGCTGTGGAGGGGGGGGCACGAATGTAGCTCCCTTTGAAGCTTTCGGTGTAGGCGGTGGAGTGAGAGGTTGAGGTAGAAAAGAAAGGTGATAGAAAAAATTATGGGGGCACATTCATGCACATTCATACACACACACACACACACACACACACACACACACACACACAAACACGCAAACACATACAAACACATACAAACACAAACACAAACACAAACACACACACGCACACACAAACACATGCAAACACACACAAGCACAAACACACACACGCACGCACACACGCACACAAACACACGCACACAAACACACGCACACAAACACACGCACACAAACACACGCACACAAGCACACGCGCACAAACACACGCACACATACACACGCACACATACACATGCACACAAACACACGCACACAAACACACGCACACAAACACAA
>NC_068983.1:157028010-157037050 GCF_001194135.2 Octopus bimaculoides
CACACACGCACACAAACACACGCACACAAACACACGCACACAAACACACGCACACAAACACACGCACACAAGCACACGCGCACAAACACACGCACACATACACACGCACACATACACATGCACACAAACACACGCACACAAACACACGCACACAAACACAAGCACACAAACACACGCGCACATACACACGCACACAAACACACGCACACGTACACACGCGCACAAACACACGCACACATACACACGCACACAAACACACCAACAAACACACACGCAAACATACAGATGTATATATGAAGAAAACATAGAGAGAGACACGCAAACATTTAAACAATCTCACAAACACATATTCACACACATACAGGTACGTAAACATTACGACACACTCACACATATGTACATAGGGAGACACACGCACGACCACGAACGTCCATACATACATACGCACACGCATACACGCGCATACATACACACACACATACATAACACCCTCCCACTCACGTGCAATCACTGAACTTAGGAAAGAACATGACTGTGGTAGTTAACACCTTTTCCTACTCCTTAATAAAATCAAGAAAGAAAATGAAACTTAATTTGACTCAGAGAATTCTCTTTTCATCTCAAAATACACTTCATGGCATAGAACGGGGAGCTAGCAGTTAGCTTCCAGAAATCCGAAACCTAGAATGAGTTTCTATCAACGTCTTGAAGTTCTCTCTCACATCGCTTGCACTACCGTCTAAGGATGCTTTCACATCGTCACTCGACATATTACATATATAAACTTGCGCCTACACGTTTATATATTTAAGAAGTGTTCAATGATGAACTCCATTTGATCGTAGGTTTGTTCGATTAGAGGTGACATAGAGTTAAGCAACGACGGCTACTTGTATATTTTATTAAGGTATGAGAGATGTATTACTTACGACCACCTCTCAGCTAAAACGTAGAGCATTTTCTTCCTGAAGAGAGAAGAAAGCACTTCAATATCTATTGTTACTATGGAATTATTGTTCTGCATAATATGGTCTTGAACACGAAACACAGTTTCAACTTCCAGTTAGAAAAAATTGCACTCCATTTACAAACAATATTTCCCCATCAACATGTATCATCATTCAATTGCTGTGGGTATGAGATTTTCGTTAACTTCATTTAAACCACGTAAGATCATATTGAACACGTCTATAATCAAAGAACTAGATAAATCCTGATCAAGCAGATCTATGCTCGAAGATATTCTAATCGTTACCAAACTCTCTTCTCTTTTTTAAAGCGCTGTTTATCTCAGATTGTATTAGCAAATGGGGCCTTTTCCAGTTGTAAAACGACGGAGTGTGTTTTGAAGGAGATTACGCTGCTATTTCCAGAAAATTTCTGAATTTTTAAGCAATAGCAACAGTATCTCTTCATTTTTGGATTTGGTTTGCAAAATCCTTTATGTGAGTTTGTGTGTTGAAGCATATTTTGTTGTGTCTGGGGAGAGTCATTCTCTTTTAGTGCCTTATTATTTAACACACTCCCCGGTAAAGTTTCCACTCATTTACTTATTCATTTTCTTAAAATTTTCGTTGCATTTTTCAACCTTTCCAGACTATTGAAAAGGTTGCAAGACGCAACGGAAATTTTATGAAAAATAAATAAGCAAATGAGTGGAAACTTTACCGGTGAGTGTGTTAAATAATAAGACACTAAAAGAGAATGACTCCCCAGACACAACAAAACAGTATCTCTGCAGTTTACAAAAGGAGGTGGAGAACGCACATTAGAAATGTATTATTACGCAGTGTTCTTCATCTTCGCAAGCCATAACAGACTGGTGAGATTATTGACGCTGTTGATGGTCTTTTAAAACGTTTGTTAGTAGACGTATGTGGAGAAATACGATAGACAATAGGAAGTCTAAAGGACAAAGATTAGGTGAGGTGTTGAGTGTAGGACATATGTAGTGAAGCATAGCAAGGATAGCTCATAAAGGGGAGTTGGGTATTTGAGACTTAGTACGCAACTACTTCGTCTGGAGGAGTCTGTCCCAGTCCATTGTTTATATATGCATCTGTCAACTAGTTAAGCTTTGGGTCTTTTGTTTTCGTTTTATTATAATTGGATAAATGTTTTTTTCCTCCTTCTGTTCGAGACATAGATATTTAGATTCTAATTTCTGTTGTTTTATCGTGTTTTATCATGTTTTGAATATTATAAGCGTAAATACGTATCTTATAAAGGCAGAGAGACTATCTGCAACGAAGATTGGATAGTCACGACTGGAACGCTTTTGATAAAATTCCTGCACGTTCAGCAGTAATTTGAGATAAATCAACAAGTAAAAGCAGTAAAGTTATTTAGTATTACTAAGCTTAACCATACTCTTGGTTATCGTAAAGAATTATTTCTCACTTTTATATCCTAACTTTTGTTGCTTTGTCATGCCATTGAATGTTTTGCGCGTAAATATAGGTTTACGGTAAGAAAAAAAAATTAGAATGAGCTAAATAAATAGACTACACCCACCTTCAGCCCTAACTATTTATTTAACTACTCGTTGGAAAGGTCGTATATGGATTGAGAATAAGAGTAGTTAACACCATTGTAATCACTACCATCACCATTACTACCACTATTACAACTACCAACTCCAACTATCACTTCGATGAGTGATTGATTAACTTGCAATACAGAATGTAAATCCTCCCTTGAGAAAAATAAGAGTTGCAACAATAAAAACAACAAAAATAGCAACTACGACATAGAAAAGTGATGGCAAGCAAAAAAAAAAAAACTGCAAGTAAGAATTGTGTTTTAAAGCCAGAAATAGCAAGTAACGACAAATGTATGACAAAGATTTGCCATTGAATTTCTTTGAAATATCACGCTCTCTATCACGCTATGTCACGATCTGACATATGACACAGACTTTGTTATAATGATTTTTAACGAAGTTGCAATAACACAAAGTTTGTGGGGAGGGTATTTTACTTGACAGCTACTTATTTTAATAACCCTAGATAAATGAAAGGCGAAGGTAGTCACAGCAGGAATTGAACTAAGAACGTAAAGGTAAGCATTCTGTCTTGGACCCTACCGATTCTACTATCCACCTACTTTTCCCATACTAGGGGTTCTATCTCTGTAACAAGACCAAATTTGAAGGAGCGTATAGTTACTTTTTTGAACTGACACCAAATATTTCATTGTTATTGTATTAAATCGATACTAAAATTATGAAGATTAAAACTGACCCTGACAACATTTGAACTTAAAACGATATAAATAGAGATATAAAGAGATATAAAGAGATATAAATAGATATAAAGAGATATAAATAAATACCGGAACTATATAATCAGCCACTCAACCACTTCTACGAATCACCGCTTTTCAGCAGAAGTTATAATTATTTCCAATTTAGATACAAAGTGAACAATTTTAGGGAGAGAGGGAGAAAAAGAGAGAGAGATAGTTAGTGAATTACACCTACCCCACAATTTTGTCTAATACTTTATTTTAACGATCCTGGATGGATGACAGGCAAAATTGATTTCGGCGGGATTCTGCTCAGAATGTGAAGAGCCGGAAGAAATACAGCACGGCTCTGCTAATCTACCGCCTTTAATTGAAATTATGATAATTAAAACAAAATGGTTTCTAAAACCCAGATTGTAGATTCTATATTACCATCTAAATATCGGCTTCAAATTTTGGCACTAGGTCAGCAATTTCAGGGAGGGAATATGTCGATTACATCGACCTCAGTATTCAACTGGTACTAATTTCATCGACTCCGAAAGGAAAAGTCGACTTCAGAAGAATTGGAACTCAAAACATAAAGATGGATGAAATGACGCTAAGCATTTTGCCTGTCGTGCTAACAACTCTGCCAGCTCATCACCTTCCATTGTCATCTAAATATTCTTTTCTACTCTAGTCACAAGGCCCGAAATTTTGGGGGAGAGGACCAGTCGATAAGATCGACTCCAGTACGCAACTGGTACTTAATTTATTGACCCTGACAGGATGAAAAGCAAAGTCGACCTCGTCAGAATTTGAACTCAGAACGTAAAAACAGACGAAATACCTATTTCGTTATTGCCCACAAGGGGCTAAACATAGAGGGAACAAACAAGAACAGACGAACGGATTAAGTCGATTACATCGACCCCAGTGCGTAACTGGTACTTAATTTATCGACCCTGAAAGGATGAAAAGCAAAGTCGACCTCGTCAGAATTTGAACTCAGAACGTAAAACAGACGAAATACCGCTAAGCATTTCGCCCGGCGTGCTAACGTTTATCGTCTAAATATTACTACACATTACTTACGCTATTATAATGTCAATACTATTACAAGAATCTAGAAGCAAATAATAAAACTATATTCATTGTAATACCAAAGCAACATCAACGGAAGAAAAGACGAAAACGCCATTAAAACTTATTTGTTGAACTCTTGTTAGGTAAATGACGAGAGACATGTCAATATTAGTTAACTTTTATGAATGAGCGGAAACCACCACGGGAGGCTATTACATTAAGTATATTAGCACTTAATTAAACATTGTGATACATAATCACATACACTCCGGTCATAATGTTTATATTTCATGCCAACTCGTATACAATTCTTGTACATCTATACTGTAAATATCTATCACAATAACTAGCAAGTATTGGACAGGTTTATGTTACACTGAGAAGGTTTAATAAAACCGAAATATGTTTCTGGTTACCATTGTGCTTGCAAAACATTTCATTAAGTTAATATTAATTCTCGAGCTAATGCTTTTATCCCATCATAGCATGAGTAATTTGAATATTAATTTATCAATATTTCGGAGTTTTGACATCTTTGCTTTAATCAAATTTTATTAACATCAATTAATCTACATATATTCAACCTCACATCATTGTAAATGTCTTATTCACTACGTAAAGTATATTAGCACGTACCCATCTAGGTTTATGTTAGTTTTACTAGAAGTGAGCCATGGTAGATGTAGTAAATCTCTTTTTATTTCAAAGCACATTAACATTATGTTTTTATTTATTTCTCGAACTGTATTCCTACCGATACATAGTACCACTTGTCTTTGTGGATTCGTGTATTTAACTTTGTTTCATACATAAATAAGCTTCACAAAAGAATCAACAGCTCGTGCCAATTTGTTAAGTGTGTAGATGTACAGTAGCGAATCCTAATCAAGCCATTTTACCACACAATACAGCAGAAAATAAAAGAAAAGAAAATGAAACAATAAGGGAAAATGTAAAGCAGCATTAGAAAATAGGATGAAAATCAGACTTGGTGAATGGAATTCAGAGAGGAAACAAAGAAAATGTTTGTGGTTCGTAGATTATGTCGAAATCTGAGTAAACTGCGACAGTAGATATGAAGGCACCGAAACATTGATTGTATTAGTTATTTATTAGCTTAAAACTATTGATTCATTCTGAGGTTGCGACATTTTCTTCGGCGAAAGAAAGTGAAGGGTTTGGATGAACAGCTTTATTAGCTAAAACATACCTTTTTGCACCTTTTAATTTGGTCTGAAATTTAGGAGAAATAGGAACGCGATGGAGACAAATATGGTTGTTGCTATTGAAGATTTACTGTGCGACAGAAATTATATTCATACTAAGGTACGTAGTAACGAACATGTTTCGGAGTTCAAAATTATGGCTGTTTGTGAGGGATACAAAAAAGAACCCAATACAGTAGAAAATGAAAAGAAAGGGAAGAAGAAAGAGAAAATACGGAATGACATTAAAAAAGAGATTGGAAATTTTGTCTAGGTAACCGGTTACGGGATGTGAGAGGTGTACCTCACAGGAAACATCGAAATTTCTGAAAGAGTAAACTTAAAGCCATATAAGGTCACTTATACTGTTTGATGTAATTGTATAAAGGATCTATCTAGATTACTTTTCCTATTTCGTCCACAAATTTCTCAAGTGGCAATCAACAATAAACAAAGGTTTCACAAAATTGGTTTCAAATTTTGGCGCAAGGCCAGCAATTTCGGGTGAGGGGATTAAGTCGATTAGATCGACCCCCAGTTCTCAACTGGTACTTATTTTATCGACTCCGAAAGGTTGAAAAGCAAAGTCGATTCCGGCAGCATTTGAACTCAGAGCGTAAAGACGGACGAAATGCTGCTAGTCATTTTGCCCGGCGTGCTAACGATTCTGCCAGCTCGCTGCCTTGTTTCGTAAAAAATAAGCATTGCTATAGAGGAAAAACAAATAAATCAAACAGAATCCAAAGATAATATACGTGGGATATATATGCTAGCAAACTTTGGGAAATCTGAATCAGAAATTACAAGGATTGATATAGAAAACGCTGACTTTATAATTGCATTTCATTTGCCATCTCTCTCCTCCATGTGACTCGAATAAGATTGAAAACATTTCTGCAGTTTTCGCAACATACTGATATAAAAAGAAATGTTGATAACGAAACACGAAAACGATTTACAAACGTTATGGACGGTCCGTCCTACAATATGGAGTTGAAACACGGAAATTAACAAAAGTATTATCAAACAGATTAACAAACAGATATATATACACAAAGAGAAAAGTGTTAGTAATATGCTATGAATAGAATATAAACTGAATGATAAAGATCTGATATCAAAAAGTTACGAACATTATATTAGACAGCATCAAAGAGAGAAATCTAAAACATTTTGGATGCTTAATTGGAAAAGAATGAATGAGAAAAGAAGGAGAAACCTAGAATTACGTTGATAAATACCATCAAGAATGGGAAACACTCAATATACAATGAATGTATAAGAACATCACAAGAAAAACCGAGAAAGCGATCCATGGTGAGAATGTGTGAGAGATATTTAACGATGAGGATCATAAGATATAAAACAACTACTTTAATGTAACATTCGGTTTTTTTTTTTTTTTTGTCTTCTTTGATAACAATTGATAATAAGAAAACAGGTCAGAATTGCCAAGACATATGCATGCGCACAAACACGCATTAGCACACACACACACACACACACACACACACACACACACATGCGTAAAATGAAAAGGAAACGGAATGTATCTTTCGTTGGTTTCGACGATGGTTATTACAATCGTCCGATCAACGGGACTGCTTACTCAAGGAATTATGTGTAAATATAAGTGGTTAGAGATTCCAGGGATATTTGTAATACTAATATAATTTTCAAGCAGAAGCAGCATGGTACAATGTATGACAAAGCACTGTCTTCCATAGTTTCCGTCCACCCATTTTCACCCAGAAGGTTTGGGTCAAGCTGAGACGTTGGAAGAAGCAACACGTTTAATATTCCACAGTGGAAAGGAACCAGAAGTCTGAAGATTGCAAAACGATATGCTTACCACACTACTATGACGACAGAAGCACGTCACATACATTCATACAAATATACACACATGCCTGTAGGCAAACATTCTCAAGATAGAGTGACAGACACACACACACGTGTGTGTGTGTGTGTGTGTGTGTGTTTGTGTCTTTATATATGATTCTCGGATAGGGCAAGGTTGCTTGAGTCAACTTTCATAACACTATTCTTCCAAGGACGTGGGCACTCAGTGAATATACTGTGGTTTTGTTAAAGAATTTGACCAAATCGATCATAACCTTCTGCCGTACTTTAAAAGATCTTATCACAGAAAAGCCTGCCCTATGATTCTTCGACATTTTACAAGGTAGAAATCAATTTATAGCTGCCAGTGATATTTTTTTCAACCAAGACACCTGTAATAAGTGATATGATGCTATGGTCACTATTTTTCATCATTGCACTATATTCTTTTATTCTTTTAATTTTTCAGTTATTTGACTGCGGTCATGCTGGAGCACCGCCTTAAGTCGACCAAATCGACTCCAGGACTTATTCGTTGTAAGCTTAGTACTTATACTATCGGTTTCTTTTGCCAAATCGCTAGGTTACAAGGACGTAAACACGCCAACATCGGTTGTCAAGCGATGGTGGGGGAACAAACACAGATACACAAATACATACGTACATACATACATATATATATATGTGTGTGTGTGTGTGTGTGTGTGTGTTTACGACGGGTTTCTTTCACTTTCCGTCTCCCAAATCCACTCAAAGGCTTTGGTCGATCCGAGGCTATAGTAGAAAACACTTGCCCAGGGTGAAACCCAGTGGGACTGAACCCAGAATCATGTGGTTGGGAAGCAAGCTTCTTACCACACAGCCACTCCTGCGCCTATAAAGCATAAGGTTTCAGATACTTCCACCCAATGTAACGAATTATGTCGGTGACACAACAAACGTCGATGGCAATCAAAACTGCAGATGTTAGCACGTTCCGAATGAGCTAAATCTGATAGACAGATACATGGTAATAATTATATAATTCAAAGCATTGACATTTTGGGTAAATGCAGAATGGATTGGCAGAGAATAAATTACATTATGATAAACTAGTATTGAGTATATTATGCTGATGCTTTCGTAAAATACCCAGTCTAATACAATAAATTATGGAATTACAATACCTTGGTAAAAATACTTCCAGTTGAAAACCTTAATTACCTGAGACTTCTTGAAGTGCTACATACGTATTCTCTCGAACAACGAAGTAGAGAGAGATATACTGCCATATACATCTAAACATAGAGATACATATAGGTATGTATGTATGCACGTACATACAAAAATACATATATGTTAAATGTGTGTGTGTGTGTGTGTGTGCGTTTGTGTGTGTGTGTGTGAGTGTTGACGTATCAACGCATAGGTAAGTCTATTTCTCATATTTTCATTGCATTGCTCATGTGTATCTTTATTGTGAGTTTCTGGTGGGTTTCGAGCCTTGGCCTTGATTTTAGCAAGTGGTATTATATACCCTGCTGTATCAAAAGTTGTCTTACATTGTGCCTGTAATGGTGTGAACTTGCTGGCCACCTTATTATTACCTTATAAATATTATCAATAATGGTAATAATACATCTTTATTTATTGCACACACACACACACACACACACACACACACACACACACACACACAC
>NC_068983.1:157037893-157040679 GCF_001194135.2 Octopus bimaculoides
GTTCTTCATCCTTTCTGTTTTTCTGTCCCTTTTCCCGTTCCCCTCTCTCTCTCACTCCTCCTCTTCCTCCTTGACTCTCTCGCCGCTGACATGTGACGAAAGGGGTTCTTTCTTTCTGCCCACTGGTCTTCCTAAAGAACAGGCGTGTTTTTTTTCTGTCTTTTCTACTTACAATAATGTTTCTATCGTCTTGGCTCAACAGCCCTCACCGTTTGTTTTTACTGTCTTGTTCTAACTGTCCTGTTCTTGTTAACACTTTCACCCTCCGCAAAAAATTCCAAATTTTATTTAATTTGCTTTGCGGGAAGGACTGTTCCAACGAAGTCACGTATTGGCCTTACCTTCGAAACGCGGAGTGGTTGGAACAGGGACAACTGACGAAGGGATGTACTCTTTATGTTGCATGTCTCGTTTCTCTGATTGTTTTTTTACGTTGCTCGAAAAAAAGTTCGTTTTCTGTTTTCGTTTTTCTGTTTTCGTTTCTCATTGTGTTTAACGTTTTTTAATGTCCTGTACCCATCTATACATGTATGTATACATATAGATGTAGGTATGTATATATATATATATGTATGGATATATGCATATATCTATATGTTATTTATACTATATATATATATATATATATATATATATATATATATATATATATATACATATATAATATATTATATATACGATACATCATATATATAAATAATATACATATGTATAAAGTATAAATATATATATATATATACTAGCAATGCATCCCGGCGTTGCCCGGGTGTTATGACCTACAAGCACATTGAATTATTTGCCCCTTTCTTATGGGCAGAATCGGCACAGCTGATACATAGTTAATGGAATAATGGAAGTTATTGTTTGTTAAATAGTGAAGGGCGAGGGTACAATTTGCATGAAAGTACTTTCTGTTCTTTAGAAGGATCAGAAACTATGTATTGTTTCATCGTATAAAAGAGGGGTTAATATGATTTTGTCCAGAAATTACGTTTTCATTATCTAAATTTCCCCATATCCCCACCGCAATTTCTTAATTTGTAACTTATTTTTCGAATTTTTTGTTATCTACGTAGAAAAATACAGATATTACGAATCTGACAATTTTTTATAGTTTAATTTTTCTTAAAGAATCACTCAATGCCCCCTCCTCCACCTCACCCACCCTTCACCTACCAGCTTTCAAAGAGCTAAAATCTTCCAATCTTTTACTTTTGGCTGATGTTTCCCGCATGCGTAAAATTCTACTGAAATAGTAGATTTAAAAATACCAGACTACCACCAGAAAACCCGACATAGTAGAAACGACTTTATTTCTGAAGAAACTTCCCCGTTTTCCAAAAAGCTAAAAGTGAAACATTGGGAGTGTGTAGCTTTTTGAAAGTGGTGAGGTAATGGGTATAATTGCTTTCTTTTAGTAACTGTTGCACATCTAATTAATAAGCAGCTTTCTCCATTATAATATAGATATTACGAGTAATGAAGTTTTTTAATGACTACAATTGTTAGACGATACACATGAATTAATGTGACAGAGCGCTTGTACTTGTCGTACACGTGTGTGTGTGTGTGTGTGTGTGTGTGTGTGTGTGTGTGTGTGTGTGTGTGTGTGTGTGTGCGTGTGTGTGTGTATAGATATTAAAAACACAAAAAATTCAAATGTAGGTGCAAACGTGTCATTATTCCTTGCGTCATATTTCTATATCCTGAATTTATAAATTTTTTTCTTAAATACATGCAACGGGATTCAACACAGTAAACGTGAGCCCAATTGTCTGACAATTCATTGGTCAGTCGAGTGCTATAGAAGAAAAGACTTATTTAATTCAAGCAGTCGCGCACTGGGTATGAACACATCCTGTATTGGAAGCAACATCAAAAACTCCACATTCGCACCAAGGAACACGTTCGACCAGACCTGCAGAAACGCCAGCCCCTGGATTTCACAATATACATCAGGGACACTAAACATAGTATTAACATCCTTCGAACCAAGGAGGCCATCGTCATACAAAAGTTGGCCAGGCTACCAGTCTGAGCTTGTCAAAATCCTATCTCGTCTATCATTTCTTCACGTGCCCTGATGAAAAGGCCATAACACCGAAATATCGAAATACAAGGTAAACAAACAACCGTTGTTTTGTTTTCACTTATGTTGTTCATTTATCATTTTCCATGTTTGAGCCTTATCATATATATTGCCTCCGACAACTACTCCTGAATCTTCTCTGAGATATATATTTCCTACCTGCTGCAAAATATATTGCCTACCAGAACCAACACTTATCCGCCAGGAATTAACCATATTTTCCAGCTGCTTCACAATTGAGTCTAAGTCCCTGTTCAGAGATGTGGTAATTATCTCTGTCGTGTGGATGCAGTGAGAACGTCTACTGTGTCCCTTCCTGATGGCTACGGCTTCATAATCTCCGTTGCAGCTGTTCGTGCAACATAATATGTTCGTTACATTGTTTAATGTACAGCCAGCCAGATTTCTGAATACCTTATTTTTTTCTAACATATATATATATATATATGTATATATGTATGTATGTATGTATGTATATATATATATATGTATATATATATATGTATGTATGTATGTATGTATGTATGTATATATATCATCAAATTTAACCTGAACAGCCAGTATGTATATGATAGATAGATAGATAGATAGATAGATAGATAGATAGATAGATAGATGTAATTATATATACATATATGCATGTATAAATACACACACATACTACACGTACGTATGTATTTGTATATAAATATATATA
>NC_068983.1:157042042-157049164 GCF_001194135.2 Octopus bimaculoides
ATATACGTATACACACATATATGTATATATACATCAGTATACATGTAAGCACATACATAATGTGTGTATGTGTATATGTGAGTGCGTGTATGTGTGTATTTTTATGTTCGTGTGTGTGTATTTGTATGTGCGTGTGTATATGTATGTGCGCGTGTGTGTGTGCGTGTACACCAAAATGTGCGATTAAAAGTGAAAGTGAATATGTATTAAAATTGATCTGGTTTATATTATTTTTCCTATGACGTCCTTTTCGTTTCGTCTTTTTTATTTATTTTTCTCTTTCGACATGGAATCAGTGCTCGACTGAAGAAGTTCTGCTTGGCAAAACGCTCTTCTAATTGATTTTCTTTCTTTTAGTTTCTATTTCAACATAGTATATATTTAATTTCTAAAATACAAGTAAAGCGATTACAATTCAAATACCGAATCAAATTTCTTAACGTTTTCTACCTATCACGTTGCACAGTAACACATCAAAAAAAATGAATATGTAATTTATGATAGGCACTAGGGATATAATTGCTATTTCGACCTCATTCAGTTCTGCCTAGACAGCCAGCAGTTTAATATTCTTTTGTCTTTCTTATTCTCTACACTGTCTGATGAAAGTTCTCTTCAGATTGAATTTTTACAAAAGATAGGGAAGACATTATTAAGCTTTGTTTTATTAAACCTCGCCTTGTTTGTTCCATTTCATGCACCGTAATGCTTCGTGAGATATTGCACAAACCAATTTTCAAGACATAATGCATCTAGACAGAGTGAATGTGAGAAAGTGTTTTCATGGATTCAGTTGGCTGATTGCTATTTTCATCTTTGAGAAAAATAATTGCAAAACGAGAAATTGCTCTCAGTCTGCCGTGAATGCTAAATTTCTACTACAAACCATAAACTCTGACATTTCTGTTTCTCATAAACAGCGGATTTTAGGTAATGAAATACAAAAATGACAGACTAGTGGGATTCTCAAAACATCATTCTAATTCAAATATATTCAGTTATAACTCGATAACCAACAGTTTATTTATTATTTGGAAAAGATCTCATAAGATCGAAACATTATTAAAAATGTATATTTTAATAAAACTTTTGATTTATAAAGAAATGCATTCTTCCGGTCTTCAAATTACAGTTCAATATATATTTGTGTGCGAATAAGTGTGTATGTGTGTCTGATGAATGTGTGTATGCAAGTAGTCTTTGAAGACAAGATTATGTTCGATTTTAACTTTTGTACTTAAAAGAATTTTCATCATTCCTTATCAGTCTTTTATACTAAATGTCTAACAAAGGTGACACTACCAAAGTCCAGTAACGTTACATGACCTTTTTAGTGTCATCGTCAGGCTCTGATGACAGTAATAGTGGCGTGTTGTTGCTTAATCACTTTCTCAATGGGTCGCAAAGTATCATGATTAGTACTTAAATATAAACACACTTATACACACATACACTGCTATCACCGAGAAAATCGTTTTCACTGAATTTCAAATTATTAAACATGTCCCAGTAATATTCATACATTACGTTGTTTAAGTTTCATTTGTTTGTTGACTTTTCGTTTATATTATGCTTATTTTTTTAGTATAGCTTCTATTGTAAGACGGAGAGCTGGCAGAATCTCTGATACACCGAGCAAAAAGGCTTAGCGGCATTTCGTCGGTTTTTACGTTTTGGGTTCAAATGCCGACGGGATCGATTTTGCCTTTCATCATTTCGGGGTCGATAAGTACCAATTAAGTACTGGTGTCGATTTAATCCACTTAGTCCCTCCCCGAAATTGCTAGCCTTGTGCCAAAATCTGAAACCAATATAACTTCCATTGCTAAGCTTCTTATATACAAGGGGATGCTGAAGGGTTTCTGGCTTTGAGTAAAAAAAATACAGGAGGACCAGTTAATTATGATTTTATTCAACATGTTCCCCTCTTAGATTCACACACTTACTCCAGCGGTCCTTCAGTTTTTCTAAGCCCTTTCACGATACTCTTAAAGCATCCGCTCGTAGAATAAATTTTAAAATTAAGTCAACGGTTAGGGGTTTTCTTAATACCGAAAATGAAATCCTCAAAAATCAACACACAGGAAAAATGCATATGAAGCAAACTATGAAATTTACGAGGCATTAATCTTGGAGCAATCTGGCGAAGATAATTTCATAATTAAATAACATTATTCTGCTGAGCCCTGAGACTTACTACAAGTACTCGAACAACACGTTGCTACTAGTGTCATCTCGTTCTCATGATAAGACTGAGAAACTCTTGAAATGTTGAAAAGAAGTACGAAACGTCAATGTTACAAAATATTAAACATGGAGACGATAATATTTTAACGCATTTCTCAAATAAAACCGTTCCCTACTTCCTCACACACACAGATACATACACACACATACATAAATACACACACACCACATACAGACGTGCACATACACTCCACTCATACGCACACACATACAGCACTCTCACGCACGTGTGTATGTATGTATATGAAATGTATTTTTATATTAACACCAATAAACAAATATGTTATCCTCATCAAATTAATTAAACCAAACCAGTACAATACAAAGGTATGAAATAAACTGACTGAAAACCCCAACACTTCCAGAGTCAAATATCTAATTTAAGAACCATACAAATCACAAACAGGTCAACAGATGAATTCCACAAACAAATATTAGAATCCAACATTAAAACTTATAAACGTATAGACGATCGTACCTATAACTACATAGTACTCAATCAATCAGGTAATCTTAGAAGCATGAACACTATGGAAGAAACTTAATTGAACCGAGAATTCGCTCCTCAGCTGCCTAAGGGATACCATCTGGTATCGCCACCAAGAGGCGGGATCACTACTTCTATCTGAGTAAACAGCCTTTGAAACATATCTAATGCTGCCTGGAAATATACAAACTTAGTAACTCAAACCAGTGTCATAATTACAAGCTTAACTACTTGGAGCCCGATTTCATTGTTGCATTAAATTACCAAATCAATAATTACTCAAGTCAATCAACACGTAAAGAAAAAGAACAAAAAATAACGAATGAATAACAAATTAAACTGATCAACACAAGTGCAAGCGTGGCTGAGTAGTAACAAGTTAGCTTCTCAACCACATGGTTCCGAGTTGAGTCCCACTGCGTGGAACCATGGGCAAATGTCTTCTACTATAGCCTCGGGCGACCAAGGGCTTGTAAGTGGATTTGGTAGGTGAAAACTAAAAGCTTATCATGCGCGCGCGTGTGCGAGTGTGTGTGTATGTGCATGCGTGTGCGCGAGAGTGTGCGCGTGTGTGTGTATGTATATATATATATATATATATATATATATATATATATATATATATATATATGTGCATGTATGTGTCTTTATGTTTGTGCTGTATCCCCTACCCCCACTTGACAACCGGTGTTCGTTTGTCTACGTACTCGTAATATAGCGGTTCGGCAAACAAGACCAACAGAAAAAGAACTAGATTTAAAAATAAGTATTGGGTGGATCTGTACGACTAAACCTTTCAAACTGGTGCCACAGCATGGCCACAGTCCAATCGCCGAAACAAGTAAAGGAGAAAAGGTAGCATGGGTACACTATAACGACAGACATTGACATACAGCACGAACTTATACAGAAACAAATAGTTATAACCGACGAGTAACATATAGAAACCAACACTGAACATACGACTATTGGTTGATCAGAACCTATAGTGAAAAACCACAACATTCTTAATAACTTATAACATGAAATCGAATTACTAAATAAATAATTTAATAATCGAAATAAAATTAACCTTTCTCCTCGCCAGGGAACATGTTCTGACCGTCTATCTCGTTCCTGCATGTGCTACGGGCAGAAAGGGCCGGTGTCAAGCTGAAAGGAGAAAGCGAGCGAGAGAGAAATAGAGAGAGAGAGACAAAGAGAGAAACAGAGAGAGAGACAGAGAGACAGGGAGACAGACAGGTAGAGACAGACAGACAGAAAGCTAGAGATGGAGGAGGATTCAGAAAGAGAAGTGGATAAGCAATCGCAAACGAAGACGGAAAACACCAAAGAAAAAAAATTAGTTTAAATATCAACAAGATGTTGATATCAACGAACGCATTCACCGAGAAGATTTTCTTTTCCAATATATTAATGGCAATAATAAGTCTTATGCACACACGCATACGTACCATGTGTGTACATACGTACTTGCCAACAATCATACATATATATTAATGTGTGTGTATAGATATACCAATATATACATATATGTATACACACACACACATATATATATGTGTGTATGTATATACATAAATGTATATGTGTGTGTATGTATGTATTATACGAACATACATACACGTATAGGGAAAGTCCTGAGACAGTGGAAACGCGTTAAATCTAGATAGATAGATAGATAGATATGTATTGATATATTGTTTAAATATAGCAAGTTTTATTTTTTAACGTAAGGGCTAAATGATTTTATTCTATGTGATTATATATAAAAAGCAAAATACTTAAATGTTTTCCTACAGTAGTTTTTTTATTTAAAATATACTAGTATATGCGTTCACAAGTTAAATTTGACATACGTAGAGGAAGAAAGGTAGAAACAGAAAAAAAGTGATCACATGTTACTTCAATATTTCTATGTGAGAAAGTTTTAGTGTATAAATTTTTAGGTGTATGTTGCAGCCAAAAGAGGTTTTCTTGTAGAAGAAAAATCATATGTAACTGACTGGGATCCGGTTTGCGTTGACGTTCAGCTTTTAAAGTTTTAAGTGTTTCTTTCTTTTTTCAATGATATGTAAGAACCATGCACCGATTAAATGAATATATGAGCAAGTCGCTTATGCCATTTCCAAAACAGGGGATGTAATTTTTGGGTTTGTGTTTTTGTTTACTTTTTGTCGTTTGTCTATTTTTAAAGTATATGTTGGTTAATGTTTTCTAAAAAATATTTATTCTTATTTAAAATAAAGAGTTCTTTTTAAGAGAGGAAAAGTTTTTAATTGTACAACGATGAACATTGGAATATATTACCGTTTTAATGCTCATTTTGTATGTCGCTACATACAATTATTTCACACTATCAAAATTAGAAAGCCAACGGCATGACCTCTGTGTGGTTGCAAATTCCGCTAGAAATAGCAACCAACTTTCCCTGAAATCATAATAACATTTGTAGATATTGGGAGTCAATTCATGTTCTTTTGTATTAACACAAGACCATACATATTTGTGGTATTGCGCCATGGTTAGTGACAGGAAGGGCCCGCTTATGGACGTGGAAAAGTCTGCTGCGTTTTCGATTGAGCCAACGATTTCTTATTTATACACCGACCTACGGGTCTAGTAGAAAGTTCTTCCATTCACTACAATCATGCTTCACAGTAATGTCCTTTCTACAATAGGTAAAGGCCTGAGTATTTTTGGTGGGGGATGTAGTCGATTACATCAACCCTAGTGCTCGACTAGTACTTACTTTAACAACTCCTTCAGGATGAAAGACAAAGTTGGCTTCTGCGGAATTTGAACTCAGAACGTAAAGCCAAAAGAAATGCCATGAAGTAATTTGTCCAACGTTCTAACGACTCTACCAGCTCGTCCCCTTTGGTATATCAAGAATAGGATGATAAAATGTTCTGTTCAGAAAGATATCGAGAACGCTTGTTTGAACTCATGTGAATGCGCGTGGCTCAGTGGTTAGGGCATTTGGCTCACGATTGTAAGGTCGTGAGTTCAATTCCCGGTGACGCGTTGTGTCCTTGGGCAAGAGACTTTATTTCATGTTGCTCCAGTACACTCAGCTGGCAAAAATGAGTAGTACCTGTATTTCAAAGGGCCGGCCTTGTCACACTCTGTGTCAAGCTGAATCTCCCTGAGAACTACATTGAGGGTACACGTGTCTGTGGATTGCACAGTCACTTGCACGTTAATTTCACGAGCAAGCTGTTCCGTTGATCGCATCAGCTGGAACCCTCAACGTCATAAGTGACGGAGTGCTCCTCCTTTGAACTCATAACCTCTGCATATAATACGATATATCCATGATATATCGTATGATGATAATTGTAGCAGCAGTGCTACTATCAACACGGAGCAGAATAGCCATAGCATAACTATCACCTCAATTATTGCACATACATTCATAGCACCTTCACCTTCTTCATCACCATCGTAACCTATAGCTTTCCCAACAACATCATCACAACCATCTACCGCTAACATCCCGTCATAATTACAACAACGAAGACCAACACCAACGCAGTCCAAACAGAAGAGGCGACATTACACGAGCGCGAGCGTACACACACACACACACACACACACACACATACACACACATACACATACACATACACACACACACATAAACACACACATACACACACACATACACACACACATACACACACACATACACACACACACATACACACACATACACACACATACACACACACACATACACACACACATACACACACACACATACACACACATACACACACACACATACACACACACACACATACACACACATATACACACACATACACACACACACATACACACACATACACACACACATACACATACACACACATATACACACACATACACACACACACATACACACACACACACACACACACACACAATCATAAAGATAATCACGCAAATATATGTATACGTAGAGAGAGATACACATATCACAAACCCCACAAGTAATAATTCTAACAACCCTCCACCACAAACCTCAACACTCCACAACAACGATATTAACAAAAACAAGGCCTAATGAGAGGGGTCTCTACGTGGTAGGACGACCTCCTGGAAATAGCAATTAAATCTCCTTCAAATCGCATTCTGCCGTCTTATAAAAGGGAAGGACTCTCATTAGGTAATATAGCCCTAGATGCCAAAAAAAAAATATATGAATAAAATTCGATAGCCATGGATAGAATGCATTTTATCATAAATCTGCTTGATCTAAATTCACCTGGGGTTAAACAATAACAGCAACAACGATATTAGCAACACGCAAACATTGCCATCAGTAAAACCTTCAACATCTTTCTTTGCCGCCGCCACCACCACCACCACCACCACCATCA
>NC_068983.1:157056615-157059572 GCF_001194135.2 Octopus bimaculoides
CTTCGCAACAAAATTATTAAAAAATTCCAACAAAATGTGGACAGTAAAAGGTCAAATAAACGTTTACCTTCGCAGCCGATGTGACAGCACGTCCGTGAGAAGAGATAGATAGATAGATAGATAGATAGATAGATAGATAGATAGATAGATAGATAGATAGATAGATAGATAGATAGATAGATAGATAGATAGATATCGCTATATAGTCACATATAAACTCAGAAATGTATTCATACATAGATACACAAAAATCACACGCATATATGTGTGTACATGTATGTATTTATAAGTGCGTGTGTACATATCGGAATACAGACATAATTGCATTTATCATACACAAGCGCACAACCGTACACACATAATTATCTATATCATATGCATTCACGGAGATATCTATACACATACACTAATACGCATAATTACCAATATCATACACATATAGAAGGTGTTAGTATAAACATACACACACAAAATTACATGCTCATGAGTAACAAACTCTCAAACCCACGCACTTACACATATACATATGCGTTATCACCGAGAGACTCATATAGAAAAAAATATTACATACCCAGACACACAAACTATGCTCATACCTACGCACACACAAACAAGCTCCAGAATAACACACGTATTATACACACAGCTGTAGAAGCTCAAACGTCCATAAACAAAGATTTAGAGCCTAATACACTTATACACCAATTGATCATGGCCAAAATAGCGTCAGATTAAACAGAATTACAGATGGGATAAACGGTAAAATGAAAGACTTAAACGACAGACAACTAAAGGGAATGCAATCATGTAGTGTATATAAAAGAACATAGAACAGAGGGTAGAGATAAAGACTATGAGAGGGGGAGAGAGAATAGATAGATAGATAGATAGATAGATAGATAGATAGATAGATAGATAGATAGATAGATAGATAGATAGATAGATAGATAGATAGATAGATAAATTGAAATGGTAAGACTGGAATAGAACAATTCACTTTAAGTCAAATAGAAAAATATGATTCTGAAAAATAAAGAACGATAGTGATAGAGGAAGAGAGAATGAAACTAGAGCGAGGAAGGAGGGACAGAGAATGAAACAGCTAAACTAAAGCTGATGTTCAGAAAAAGATAGTTTCATTCCTCAGTTGCTTCAATTTCATTACCGTTATATTGCCAATACTCTTGGAAAAAGGATGAAAGCCATAGCCTTTTTATCTTTTACTTGCTTTAGTTATTGAACTGCGGCCATGGTGGGATATTCCCATGTAGGTCTCATAAGACTTTCGGCAGAATAATGAAAAGCTATGGGCCTTTGAATTCTAAGCTATTGCAGCGAAGATGGGAACTTTGACACTGTTTAGTGGTCTCTCTTGTTCGGGAATTACCACATCTTTCAATGCCAAAGTTTTGACGGAAGTCCTTCCATGATCTTCCAGACGTATATTATTGTGTATCTTTCACGTCTTCGCTCTAGGAAGTAGAGCTTTAACTTTTTCAATATTTCCCAGTAGCTGACCTGTTGCATTGAGACAATCTTCCTCGTGTAGCACATTGCTTCAAGTTTCGTTATTAATTTTGGATGGCTGAGGACAAACATCCAACTGAGGACCATCATGGTTTCTTGTCCTTTTCTTCTCAAAGTTCTTAGTATTCATCCCACTAGCATCTACATATCATTGCCATCTTAGTAAATATGCACGTGAAAAGATGCATCATTATTCATATTAATGCCCAGGTCACGTATTGATTATTCTATATGTGTGTATACATATGTGTGTGTTTGTGTGTGTTTTTGTGTGTATGTGCGTATATGTGTTGGTGTGTATGTGTGTGTTCTGTATGCATGCTTGTATATGTGTGTGTGTTTATATAAATATATGTGTGTATGATTGATAACACCCATAATTCATATACTAAAGTGGAGGTAAATACTCTAAAATCGATATTAAGCATTACTAAGAATTTATGTATAAAAAGTATAAATCTACTTAATTCAGCTTGCGTAAACCCAAGATAAACGTCACGTGACTTACTTGACTGACATTCGTATACTATTTTCAAAGCATGGAATGACAAACGAAAAAAATATACTGCATATCTACAATGCATCCTGGAATTGGTTTTAAAATATATTTTCGCTGCCGTATATGCGGGTTTTGATGCAATAGATCAAAGAACATTTGTAACTTCTATATGATTGCACCTAAACATTTTTTTTTTCAGATATTCTTCGGTATAATTTTTTAAATACGAATTTCAGAATATTCATGTTTGCTGTTATTTGAGAGTGATTGTTCATTAGAAGAATAATGACCGCAAGCTTGATAAAAAGAACTCTATATAGAATAAGTTAAACTTAACTGGAATTTATGATGTCAAATGTACACTCTGCAGAACTACTTGGAACATTGGCTATTTGCTTGTGTTCTTTAAAGCACGAAGCAAACGGCCGGGTTTGAACTTAGTTAAGATGTCTTTCTATTATTTGGTGTAAGTTTAGTGCAGCGTGAACTAGTAGTTATAAAAATGAAAGGAAGAGAGACAGATACAGAGAGAGAGTTGAGGAGAAAATGCAAAACGAAATAATTTGCTGACCTGAAGATAAAACTATTAAGACTGATTACCTTTACAAGTAAGAACTAGAGCAGTATTTCTAGAGGTGTTTCTGTAAGATATTAGACGAGTTACGAAGTTTCTGTTGATTTTTAAACAGCGCTTGTATATAAATAAATATACATGCAGATACGTACGCAGACGCACATATGAGCGTACGTTCACACATACACATATGCAAACAAAATCACATGAGCGCGCAAACACATAGATACACACAAGTAGACATATGTGCAGAAATAACGTACACACACATACACACATATATATATATATATGTGTATATATGTGTGTGTGTATATATATATGTATATATATATATATATATATATATATATATAT
>NC_068983.1:157059849-157061630 GCF_001194135.2 Octopus bimaculoides
TGTACAGGAATTATATATTAGAAAAAATAATAAGGTACTCAGATATCTGGATGGTTGTATATTTACAGATTTGTATCAATATGTCACATGTTTTCATAAATTAGCGCTTGTATCTATTCTTGTAGATTCTCCAGAATCTACAAGAATAGATGCAAGCGCTAATTTATAAAAACAAGTGACATATTAATAAAAAATCTGTAAATATACAACCATCCAGATATCTGAGTACCTTATTATTTTTTCTAAGATATATATATATATATATAAGTTATATATATGTATGTGTGTTTGTGTGTCTGTGTTTGTCCCTCACCCAACATCGCTTGACAATCGATGGCGTAGTAGTTAAGAGCGCGGGCAACTAACCCCAAGATTCCGCGTTCGATTCCAGGCAGTGACTTGAATAATAATAATAATTATTAGCATTATTATTATTATTATTATTATTATTATTATTATTATCGCAACAACAACATCGAAAAATACGTTAGGAATGAGAACTCAGGTTCGAAATTTCCTCAAGACACCTGATGAAGGTTGGAGGGTATATCAACCGAAATGTTGTGTTAACAACAAACAAGATGAGGACAAATACCTGTCAAATGTAAATAATGTAATGTACAAGTGTATTAAATCTAAAAAGAAAACAGTCATACAACACTTACATTACTATGTGACAACACACACATACACACCTATTGAAATAACAAATTGACTATTACCAATAATCTGGTTGTGTGGTGGTATAAACACACTAAGTTATAAGGCATTGGCAAAACAAGTCTGATATCAAAGCACGAAGTCGTTCACATGAAAAAGATCAACGAATTACATTGACCTGGAGATAACAGGAAGATCCGTTGCAAATAAAAGAATAATGATGCAAACAACACTTGTTGATATAAGAAGCGGCACTGGCGTAGCTAGTGGGGAGGGCTGTAGGGGCGGCACTCTTGGATCTGATATAGACAATGAATATGTGGGTTTTTTGTGGGGTCCGAGGGAAGCACACACTGTAGCTACGCTAGTGAGAAGCGGTACAATCTCTGGAATGTGACAAACATTATAAGCATTTGTATGGTATAAAAATGTCAACTTGTTACTATCCGCAGGTGAGGTATGATATACTGATTAAAACAGTATACTATACCATCTGTGTTAGGATTTCCAAAAGGTGAAATTTCAAATAGTTATAGTATTGTGTAAGACATGTTCAGCGTTATATGAAAGAATACCGAAGAAACATTCCTGTTTTGCTAAATGCAACCACAAGAAACGAGTCTGGAAGATCTGAGATAAACACAAGTTAGTATATACAATAAAAGAGATCAGTTACCCAACGGAAGTTAACAAACTATTAAAGTTAAAACAAAAAGCATCTTTGTTGAATTTTTGATTTAAAAAGAAATTGAGGCAATACAGACGGACTATTTCTTTAAATTTATGCCTGTGGCATTCTGTAACGAATTGTGAGGAGCAGAGTATCGCAAACACGACTAATTAAGAAATTAAAAATTATTAGTGGCACTGTAGAAATATGTAAAAGAAAAATCCTCCTGGAGCTGTAGCTCAAAGTTTTTGTACATACATACATATAGCCATGCATACATATATAATATGGGTGGGCGCGTGCATATGCATAAGTAACAACATACATATTCACACACGCTAAGAAATGCATACATGGCTAAAGATATATTGCATATATCCATGATTAAGTAATTGATAATTGTTGAATTTCAATGGAAGTGGTTTGTGTTTTCCATTTCTATTTTTTTTTT
>NC_068983.1:157068838-157069894 GCF_001194135.2 Octopus bimaculoides
AAGAAGAAGAAGAAGGAGGAGGAGAAGAAGAAGAAGAAGAAGAAGAAGAAGAAGAAGAAGAAGGAGAAGAAGAAGAAGAAGAAGAAGAAGAAGAAGAAGAAGAAGAAGAGGAAGAAGAAGAAGAAAGGGAAGAAGAAGAACAACAACAACAACAATTGACATATCCCAGTGACATCAGGATCAAAGAGAAAGAAGAAAGTGAACAACTACAATTTCAAGTGGAAAATATGCAGGTTGTAGGCAATAAAGAGAGTGGTCGTGACACCAATTGTAATTGGCGCGCTTGGAAGTATCATCACTCAACTACCAACATGGCTCAAAAAACATTGGCACAAGTGTAAAGATAGAACACCTACAAAGATCATTATTGCTTGGAACAGCAAGAGATCTCCGCAGATTTCCTGAAGCATGATCGGTAGACATGTGTCACTCTAGTCTACTGGCTGTGGACAGCTGACAGTTTCCATCATACTCAGCAAAATAAGTTGAGGGTTTTCATCAAATAATAATAATTATAATAATAATGATAATAATAATAATAATAATAATAATAATAATAATAATAATAATAATAATAATAATAATAATCCTTTCTACTTGAGGCACAAGGCCTCATATTTGTGGGGCGGGGAATAGACGGTTGCATCGACCTCAGTGTTTCACTGGTACTTAATTTATCGACTGCGAAAGGATGAAAGGCAAAGTGGACCTCGGCGGAATTTGAACTCAGAATGTAGCGACAAACGAAGGACAACTAAGTATTTCACCCGGCGTGCTAACGATTCTGCCAGCTCGCCGCCTTATGCCACTGATGCAGTACCAGACACTGGCTGACAAATTTTTTTACCCGATCCCTAGGAAATCAACAATCTCTGAGACTCAAAAAACTTCTCATGAAGTTTCGCTCTATCTAATATATACCCGCCTTGGGTCTTTGGTTGAGACCATGTCGGAAGATGAAATAAAATGCAAATCAATCGGGTGATAATAATAATAATAATAATAATAATAATAATAATAATAATAATAATAATAATAATAATAATAATAATAATA
>NC_068983.1:157069904-157070934 GCF_001194135.2 Octopus bimaculoides
GGTAAATAGTCAAGACGAAGAGTGCGATTTTAGATGCTTTATTTTTTGAACATTTCGACAGAACGTCTGTCTTTCTCAAGTTCAAACCAAAAGGTGATTGAAAATTCAAAATTTCAGAAACCAAACGTAAACTATGAACGTGAGTAACCAGCGTCCATACGTTGATAGAATGACATTTTGGTTTCTGAAATTTTGAATTTTCAATCACCTTTTGGTTTGAACTTGAGAGAGACAGACGTTCTGTCGAAATATTGTTCAAAAAATAAAACATCTAAAATCGCACTCTTCGTCTTGACTAATAATAATAATAATAATAATAATAATAATAATAATAATAATAATAATAATAATAATAATAATAATAAGCACTATATACTGCTCCCTCCAAAAATACAAATAGCTCTGCAAGGAACAGCCAAAGTCTTGCTCAAGACACTATTAATTCAATAAAATAGCTCATGATTCCACAACAGAACATACACTGCTATAACAAGCACTTTCTCTAGCTCTTGGTAAATTTTTTCCACTTCATCGTCTTTGCCAGCACCTGTGGGAGCTGGATGACCTTTAGAGTAGTGTTTCCTGAGAGACGAACGTTTAGCATTCCAAAGGGTGGGAAGATAATTTTCAGGAAGCGATTTTTGAAGCCCATTCTATACTTACGATGAACCTTACACCGCCTGTGGCTCACGCAACTTCTGCCTTTTCCAGTCTGATGACACTTCAGTCTGTCCCTCTCGATTTATTTTCTCCTTCAACGCCGCATTTTATCATCCTTGCACATCGCATTTTATCATCCTTTCCTTCTGGTTTAACTTGTCAAAGACCTGCAGTTGTAGGCATCAATGACAAAGTCTGTTGTCTTTGGTGGCCAACGGGTACTTGAAATTGTTAGCAGCCTCTGGTCATCCGGGTTTCGCACCGCCACTATGGGGCAGTCTAATCGATTTGCAGAACACTTAGGGTCAGAATACAGAGGCTCAGGATATATATATATATATATATATATATATATATATATATATATATA
>NC_068983.1:157071605-157077007 GCF_001194135.2 Octopus bimaculoides
ATATATATATATATATATATATATATATATATATATATATAAGTCCTTGCGTTAGTGTCACATGACAGTATATTTTGCGCCTAAAAAGAAGGCCGACACGGTGAGTGAACATGTTTAGTTATAATCAAGGCATTCCAAATTTAATCTGTCTCGTGAGAGAGTGGACACGAGTCGTTTGTATGTAGTCCAATGGCTAAAACTTAGGTTGTTAGCTGTGTAGCTTCCTCATGATAAGTGGCAGAATTAATTTAGTGTGTGAATAATCTGTGTATGTACTCTGTTAAAGTTTGTTAAGTCTTGATTTGTACTTTTGTATGAAAATATTTTTTTTGTTTATCCGCATTTCATCTGTGATATTCGCTGAACACAAGTGAAAATACCTGGAATTTGGGAGACTTATTTTTTGCACATATGTCTATGTGACCACTCACTGGAATCTGTCTAGTACTGGCTCTCGTATTTGTTGTTGTAGGAATTGTTGCTGTAGGAATTGTTGCTGTAGGAATTGTTGCTGTAGGAATTGTGGAAAGCAATTTAGCATTTGTCAGGAATATTTTGAGGGACTTTGATTGTCTTTTACTTTTGATTATTTTGTGTACTTCGAATACTTGTTTCTTTCTTGGGTCTTGTCTTGTTCTAGTAGTTGGATGTTCTGGTGGATAATATTTAAGCCTCTGTGTTTCTTAGGTTGTGTGTTGTAATAAAGGGTACATTATTGGATGTATCTTGAGCGTTTTTTCATTTTTCATAGTTCTTCGATATTTATAGCTTTGGCACGTTCTATTCCGTTGTCTATTAGCATTATTGGATACCGTCTTTTAAGTAGTGCTTATTTTGATTCCTTATTGCGAGTTTCAGGATTTGAGACAAACTAGCAGATTCTTCTTGCTAGATTATTCTTTGTGTGTTTGGGATGGCATAAAGAGAATAGTAAGTATCGTTTAGAACTTGTTTGTTCGTAGTGAATATCTGTTTCAATGAATTTATCTTTTTTGATGATTAGTATATCCAGGAAAGGTAGTTGAGCTTTACTGTATTCCATGGTAAAGTTAATATTATTGTATATGCTGTTGATTAGATACACACACAGACACACACACACACAGATATATATATATATATATATATACATGGACTTAGGAAATCCAGCATGAATTCATTGGGCATATGTCTGTAATGCATATTGTGCATATAATCAATATCCAAAATTTGCCTGGGTTGGATAGTTGGCAAAATTCCCTAATGTTCAAAATGATCACTGTCGATGTTAGGATATTTAATTTTTCAGCGATACAGAGGTCGCATTAGCTGCCCCGTCCCCTGTATTTGCTGGCCTTAGCTATTATGTATGTATGTACGTATGTATGTATGTATGTATGTATGTATGTATGTATGTATGTATGTATGTGTGTATGCATATCCTTGAAGGCGTTTGCTGTCATTTCAATGTAGGTTTTTGTTGTTTCAAGACCGTCATACTCAGTTTGTACACCAGTACTTTTTCCAGGCAAATATTGTTCAGGAGGCAATTATCAGGAGATCTACAACAGCAAGATCTCTGATGAGCACTCATGACGTTGTTACTGTTATTGTGATTGAAAATCATTGATCGTGTGTTTGGGAGGCAGCCATATCTAACCTTAACGGTATTTCTATTGAAGATATTATGATATCTATGCGAGTGTGGGACGCATGTATCTTTGAGTTTCATAAACTTTCTAGCCATATTTTGATTGACAGAAAGAAAGAAAGAAAGAAAGAAAGAAAGAAAGAAAGAAAGACTTTCTGAGGTCTGAGCTCCAACCTTACCCAGATCAACTTTGCATTTCATAGTCGATAAAAGAGTACCAATCCAGGGTTTTGGGTTATTCAAATGTTAGAAAGCATTTTATATTCTGGCACAATCAACACTGATACCAAGCTGTACTGGTCCAACACAATGGTTTTTTACCTTAGATAAACATCGGTGGCTGGAATACATGAGCAACTACCAGTGTATGTAAAATAACTTGACCTGGCCCCCACATGCATGTACAACTCTACAGTTAAATTCACAGACGTAGCAGACATGTGGGGGGCGTGTGTATGTGTGCGTGTGTGTGTGCGTGTATCTATGTATGTATGCATGTATGCATGCATGAATATATGTATGTATATAGGTATGTGTGTGTGTGTGTGAATGTATGTATGTCCACAAGTAAACCAAGAAAATTTAATGAAGCTTCCTCGTTTGGGAATATATTCGTTATTCCATTTGGAATTTTATTGGCATCGTAATTGTAATCCATATGAATTTGTAACTAGATACCCTGATATTTTGTAATATTAACTAAAAATTTCAGAAATAGCTGTAGGTAGACAAATAATCTTGGAAAACTTATAAAAGAATATTATATTTTATATTTTGCGTTTTCAATTAATTTATAGTATTTACTGCCGTGCTTGAAAATAATTAGTTAAATCAATTAATCATATTATCAATACTTACACAGTCTCCAAGGATGGAACTAAAACTTACACTGGCTACATTAAAGTTCCAATTGAAATTTAGTCAAGTTCTCTGCTTATTCTGCCACAACTGTAGCGGGTAGTTCTGTTGAAGACGAAAACACAAAAATTGGGGAAATTTTGTCATGTATAGTCAATCGATAGAAGATAAAATTTCGGCAAAAGCACCCTATATTGATAGTCAATAAGTATTGAACAGCAGACACCGGAATTGATGTTTACAAACCTAAAAAAACTATAAACAAAAATTTTAAGACAAATTTCTGTGATCTTCTTTAGAGAAAGGCATACATCTGCCAAAATGCAGACCCAATGAGACGGATATCCTTTTGAAGAAGATGCAATATGTCATCAGTATCAAAGCAGTAGTGGAATATTTACTTATAATTTGCTATAGATAGAATCTTATCATATTTCTTTATTGCCCACAAGGGGCTATCATGTGACTCATGAATTTCAGACTGAGTGCATCAATAAATTTATACTTCTTATAATAGAATGAATTATCTATATGCAAATCTTACCACCAAAGAATAATCTGTACCGTTGTTCGACCTTCTCAAAATAATAACGAAATCTTTCTGTAGACTCACCCTACAGTTTTAAGCAATTATTTATTTGACAATATAGTATTATAGTATTAGATACCCTATATCTGGAAAAGGATGCAATGGCACTTTCACTTTTGGAATGCCTTTCATCATAGATCAGCTCGATCAGGCTAACCTGGGATTAAGCCACAACAACAACAGCATCTAGTCAGAAACAGTCAGATTTATTTCACTGCAGTAAAATAAACTCGTTCAGCCAATTTGCTTTTAGAAGATATATTGAAAATTGATCTGCCATTGAGCAAGGTACCATGTTCATGAAAAGAATTTTATAGAAGCAGTCACAACATTGTTTCTTAGAGAACAGCAATCCATTCGAATAAATTAATTATATAACCAGTTTTGTGAGCGAAATCAAGAACGAAAGCCGAAAGACGGAGTTACGTTTGTACCAGAAATAGAGGACTATATATTTATCAATACATAAATTGCAATTACATTGATTTGTCCTGTTACCTGAAAATAAATTTATAACAGAAGATGAAGAAATGTTTCCAAACGAATTTCTGTCAGTATTAATCTCGCTGATACACATCTTGACTCTTGAATATTTGATTTTATCAATTTCCTTGAAGAAATAAGCGAATTAAATTTATTGAGGTGTCATAGCATCATCAGAATATTTCTAATAAGTTCCTTTTGGAATCAATAGAACATGGCTTTAGTGTTTAAAGTTTAGTATTAATACTCTTTAATAGAGAGAAATGAACAAAATGTAGTAAAACTAGAACTATTTGATATGAATATGTGTGTGTGCTTAAATATTTGTTTGGCAATGGAGACAGCTTGTTTTTGGTGATGCTATGGAGATTATGACCAAAAGCAAAGCTATAGATAGAAGACTGATGCACGAGAATAAACACGAAATGCAAGTGATACAATTAGAAGTTTTTCCCCATCTCAAGAGACAGGCATTGAATCTATGTCATGTTTACTTTTAGACAAATTTGAAGCCATTTTTATAATTTCCTAAAACATGAAGAAACACCATGGATTCAAAAAACAATTTTAAAGAATTAGATAGGAATAATTTAATTACAATATTCAATGATAACATAAATAATTTTTCTGGCGAAAGACACTTTTATGAAGTACAGAATCAACTGTTATTTTCAATATGTTATGGAAAACTGGAATATATGAAACATAAATTGTAAGTTATTTCAGACGATTTTGAAATGGCGTTGTCCTTCTGTCTAAGTTTAATTCAGGGCGTATTAAAATCGATAAGTAACAGGAAAATGCCTATTCTTACAGAAAGTTACCGAAAGAAAAGTTTGGATATATATATACATAAGCCGTTGAATCAAACACAGATATTGGCTTATAAAAATATTGTCTACATTTTTTCTTTGCATTTTCAGGAAGGTTTTTATGTATTTTCTTTTATCTTTTACCGTTTACTTGTTTCATGACTGCGGCCAAGCTGGGGCACCGCTTTGAAGAATTTTTAGTTGAATAAATTGAACCCAATACTTATTCTTAAAGGCTAGTAATATTCTATCGGCCTCTCTAGCCTAATCGCTAAGTTGCGGGAGCGTAAACACACCAACACTGGATGCCAAGCAGTGGTGGAAACAAACACACACACACACATACAAACACACACACACACACACACACACACACACACACACACACACACACACACACACTCCAACCGCTTGAAAACCGGTTTGTTTACGTCACCGTCACATAGTGGTTCGGCAAAAAGATGGTGATAGAATATGTACCACTCTTAAAAATACGTATTGGCGTCCATACTGGGATCGATTTGTTCGACAAAACCCGTCAACGTAATGCCCCAGTAAATGCAGTCCAATGATTGTAACAAGTAAAAGAGAAAATTCAATATGCTAAACGCTCTTCTGAAGTATTTCCCTTCAATTATATTCTTGCTATCCATTTTGCTACTGTTTATCATGCCGGTAGTTTCTCTGAATTGTTCGATTCTTAAATAGTTGGACACCAGCAAATATTTATATTTAGTAGAAAAACTGTAGAATCTGAAGGAAAAAAGTCAAGTGACGTTCTGCATCGAAAAAGTATAATGGTAATGCAATCAGTAGAAATGGTAGAATAAATTTTATACGGAGAGGAAATTGAGAAACCTAAATTTTCGAGTATCAAACTTTATGCTAGCTAATGTTGCATTAGAGAAGCATGGCTAAGAGGCTCGCTTTGTAACCATGTAGCTTCGGATTCAATCCTGCAGCACGGCGCCTTCGGCTAATATCTTATGCTATAGCCCCGGGCCGACCATTGACTTTTGAATGAAGTTGG
>NC_068983.1:157078073-157084388 GCF_001194135.2 Octopus bimaculoides
TATATATATATATATATATATGCATATATACATGTACATATCATAATTGATAGGTACAATGCAGACGATCACCTAAGCAGTACTTCATGCGGGAACCTGCTATCAAATTGTTCCAATAGCAGTGTAAAGATTATACCTTTTTGATTGACTGACCTAAGTATGATTAGTTTTCCGTCGCTTAGTTATTGAAGGAGCACTTCGCCAATCCAAGGCATGTATATCTAACTGGTATGTTATCAACCTCAGAGAGTGAGTAACAATAATTTTAATTGAGTATAATACATACAAAGTTTTACACTTTTCATATAATCGGTAACACCCATCCCCAACAATTGAAGCTTAATTCCTCGGAAAAAAGAAATCAATATTTCTACGTGTGCACTTGGTAATTTAAATAACTCGCTTACATGTTGTATATCATTCGCTCATCATTTAACTAAGTGACTACGTACTCTGCTTTCCTATAACAAGGTTTGAAGTTCGATGTAACCCTAGAATAATGTCTTCTACTATAGTGCTGTCGTTTCTCGCCTAGTAGGAGCAATTACATATTGCATGTAAACTATCTGTAATTCGAAGCATCCGTACCAGTGGAGTTCTTGATAAATTCACTATACTCATTTACAATTATTGAACAAACTGGAATATTCACGCAAAGAAATGGGCGTGAGTTTGACCATTATTATTCACGCTTAATGTTATCTCATCATAAGTATTGTTAAAATGTAAATAATTCACTAAGACAGAAATTAAAACTACTGCATTACTACTGCGTTAACTGTGTTTTTATTTCAACGCTATACTATGCTAAAAGAATATACCAAGAGCTTTAAGTAATAAACATAGGTGAACACCTTGTATTCAAATACAATACCTTCACGTACCGAAACCGAAGGATGTACCGGCTAGATCCCGAGTTCGGATTTTATCAAATAACTGTCAACTAAGATGCTACTTATAAATAAACTATTACTCAGGTTTTAAATAAACAGAATTGACTGATTTTCATATATGTAATGCGTACTAAATACTCATAATTCCCATATACGATATATGCTTGGCAGCATATTTGATTAATAAATTACTGGTAAGTTAGCAGTGGTGGAGGTGTCTAGTTTAAGATGGTGAAGTGGAACAGCCGTGTCAAACTTGTATAGAAATGATTTTAGGAAGTACTCGATAACCTGCGGCATTAAACCAGACGTTTCAGAAAAATGGGAACATGCAAATGTTATGTAACTGAAAAATAACTCTACATAACTCCATATAACCCCCGGTATGTCTTCTTGAAATATTTCCCCACATTTTATAAGATGGTAGGGTGTTGTTTGGCTGTTATCTCTAGCAGATCGCTTCCATATTGGCTCGCGAGGTGGAGGATTAACAGACACAGTAGCGTGATGAACTGCCTTACCTCGTTGGCTTCATCTTCGTATGTTCTGATTTCAGATCCTGGGGGACTGGACTGTGCCTTTCATCTTGCTATCATGATCGATAAAACAAATTACCAATAATATATTAACATCGATTCAATCAATTATTCCCTCCTCCCAAAAATGCCTCAATATTTGGTTATATGCCAGCGGAAGAATCAATATTGATTTCTTTTGTTTAAGACAAGACCATTTTTCATAGAGGTGTATAGCAGATTAAAGCAACCCTGGCATTTATTTATATCTATGATATTGATCTTTTCCCACAGGCACAAGACCATATATTTTATGAAAAGTTGTATTAGTTGACTGAATTGATTCCAATATTTGGCTAGTAAGAAGGCAGCGAGCGGCCAGAGTCGTTAGCACGTCGGACAAATTGCTTAGCGGCATTTCATCCGTCTTTACGTTCTAAGCCCATGATTCGCTATGATTGATCGCTAGCCACTAAACCTTTTTTTTTTTTTTTTTTTTTCTCTCTCTGTTTATTTCGGTATTCCTTTCTGTTGAAGAGCGTAGACTCGAAACGTAAAAGACTTTCTCACTTCCCGAGTGTTAAACTAATACATCTGTTTGTTATTTACACACCCATCTTCGTCTTTTGTTTTGTTTGTTCTTTTTTTGTAAATTCCAACTATATATATATATATAAATATATATATATAATCCTTTGTATCTCTGTCTGTTCCTAATGCATTCTCAAACGGCTCAATCAAATCAAATTTTACATGGTAATACTATGAGACCCCAGAGGTGTCAACATGTAATTTTTAGGACTAATTTACACTGCATACAAAAATATAGACGTACTATATACGGTGCGCTATTAAGCACACACACACACACACACATCTACACACACATACCTGACAACTGACATGCGTGAAGTGTCAATACGAAATTTTATTTTCATTTCCTTTAAAACAATACACAGTTATTGTTTCCATTACCAGTTAATAATTATTGCAGCAGTTGCAAGGTTGGAAGGTAAAATAGAAAATTCTTTGTTTCTCTGTACCCGTGCTTCTATTTCTTTAATTTACACTGCATACAAAAATACAGACACACTGTGCACGTACAATTCTATATTTAAGAGATGAGGAATTATGGACATTATTTACATTGACGGATATTTGTCCTCATCTTGTTTGTTGTTAACACAGCGTTTCGGCTGATACACCCGCCAGCCTTCATCAGGAGTCTTGGGGAAATTTTGAACCTGGGTTCTCATTCCTAAAATATCATTATTATTATTATTATTATTTAGGCCTGAAATCGAACTCGGAATCTTGGGGTTAGTAGCCCGCGCTCTTAAGCACTACATAGTGGTTTATCGTACTGTATTATGGGCATGTTAAATGAAAATTGTTAACGCTGGACACTAAGTATACATTTGACACAACTTGTGTGATGTTCAAATCTATCATAGCAAATGAAACCACAGCTTTTAAATTTAATATCTGTAAAAGCTGAAAATAATTCAAAGGCTTCATCCCTCCATTTATCAGCTGTATTTAAAGTTATAATGTGAGTCAGAAATTCTCGTCTTTGGAACATGTCAGAAGGTTAAAGTCACTTCTCGTCCAGTTGAGTAAACTGGAGAGAACAGATGTAACTGGTGTATCATTATTGATGTTTATAACAGTTAATTCAGCATCTCAATTAGTTAAATATTACAGCAGATAACAATTAATGTACCAAATATCTCTTTATCATTTGTCACCGTTAACTCTCTCACTCTCTATTTCAAAAATGTTCACCTCGAATGAATAGTGTAGCAGCTTCTACTGACTAAGGTAACCTGGAACAATTCTATCCTCTATGTGCAGCTATATATCCGCCTAATGATCATGAACACCCGAAGAGTACGATTATTTAAATTATACAATCAATATGGTGAAAGGTATCTGAGGTGAAAATCTATTCTGACTTTCTCAAACTAATGTGTGTGTGTGTGTGTGTGTGTGTGTGTGTGTGTGTGCATATAGAAATAGACATACAGAATCACAGAGACAAGAAATAATGGATTCTGATTTAGGCACAATGCCAACAATTCTGAGAGAAAGAACTAAGTTGATTCCATCAACTCCAGTGCTTGACAAGCACTTTATTCTATCAACCCTGGAAGGATGAAAGGTAAAGGTGATCTGAATGGAATTAGAACGCAGAACAAAGAATCGGAAAAAAATATCACACACTTTTATTTTGAACGCTCTAACGAATCTACCAGTTTGCCGTGGGACAGAGAGAATTAATGAAAGTTATACACTATGATCTATCAGAATAAAGATAAGAGTAAGGAGTGAAGCAAAACAATACAACCAGAGATTCCACACTACAATAATAATTTTCCTCTAGTTCGAGCCTTGTACTACATCCAATTTGTACGTTTCCTGCTCTTCTTCGCTATTCACATTTATTGCCTACCTTCACTCTTTCCACTTTTATTCATAGAGTTTTATCCAACAAGAGAGAAGTGAGTAGAGAATGATTCATGTCAATTGAAGATATCAGTCTGTAAAAGGAGACGACTATAAGGGAATTAATGTGTGGTGCAAATGGATGATGCAATATTACTATGACTCACACAGGATATTGAACCTAATTGATAGGCCACCAATTGGAATTTCTCCTTATCGCTGCATTGGGTCTATGACCGAAGGTGTAACTCTAGAATGACCCTGGTCTCCATGAATAGGTACTGTATGTTAGGAACAATTCACCTCTACTGGTAGAGGTAGTGGTGAATCATTCCTACCATACGACTGTTTCCTTAAACTGTAAATTGTAGTTTTGAGTTCAATCCCTTTTGTTGGAATATGTCGGATTAGGAATGGTTAGAAAACCTATATCAAGGATGGTTGAGTAGTGTTTCTATGAACCAAAACTGTTGTGGGACATACTGAAGAGTATTTGAGATAAAGAAGATAAAAGAAAGTTTTTGAGAATAAATATGATGTCTCTGCAAACAAGCGTGCTAAAGATCAAAACCAGTGGAATACTTTCAGCTGATGTAAAATACATTAAAGAAACATCATCATGATGGAAATAATAATGACGATACAAATAGTGCTAAATGCTTGTCTTCTCAGTTTATCTTCAGCTCGGAGATTGTTTTCGACGGCAAAATTTACGATCGACTTATATTAGCCAACTACAAGGTGAACAGCCAGTCGATGGCATTTAGCCAGCAAGTTAAAGCATAAACTAAAATAAAGTAATTTAATGACATAAAGACTAACGAATTTTTTTTTAATATCACACAAAGTGATTTTATTGAACCAAGGAAATCTTCAGACTTTACCATTAGTTGTTTTGCTTAGGGTGAAAATTAATTTACGAATTGTTTACATAGTAATGATGTGAAAAAGACAAATATTTAAGGCTAAGTATGAATTAATTAAGTAAACTGAATTGATATTCTTTTTTCTTTTTTTTCTTTTTGTGGCTTAGTCAAAAGAGGAGGATCGGCACCAGAAACTAAGCAGAACCTATGAGGCTGGGAGGAAAGAGATGCCACGATCAATTAGTGGCTGCTAAGCGTGACTTTATTCTTATTAAGTGGTCCAGCTACATGTCAATGGTCGTAGCTGAACCTTTCAATATCTTGTTTTTGTCGAGACACTAATTATAAATTGGAGAGAAAGGGGATATATAAATAAATGCCAGCAGATACAGTAACTTCCCAGGGCGTTATTCATTGGGCAAGGTTGCTACCATATCTCTCGGTGACCCTCTGAGGAAAAACCACATTAACAGAAATTCGCACTACACATGAGAAAGTGCAGAAGGAGAAACCCATCAAAATACCCTGGCTCAAAACTTGACCAAATGCTTGCAGCTGAGCAAACTCCATAAAAAACATTTCAGATCCAATGTTGGTGTTAAACTTGGTAATGACTTATTTCTACCTCCTCAAAAGCAAAGGCTGACCACTGGATTCTATCATGACACCATCACACCTTATTTGAGAAGCAAATACAAATTTTCTAAAGTGTTTTACTTAGTGCTCTAACGTTTTCACAATTATCACTACCAAAATAAGTTACGTTTCTGAAATTAGGAAAAGCCACAGAATTTTTGAGCTGCTCGTCAGCAGTCCACTGAATGAAACCCAGTAAATGAAGCCATATTTTAAAGATGTGATCTTGCAATGTGTATTGAGTATAACAAATAAATATAAACTTTTCAGTGTAAGTTTATCAATTTCACTGCCTTGACAATAATAGAGTAATGAATTTTTTTTAATTCTTTTTTATATTTCCTCAATGTTAAACATTTGTAAAAGGTGGGTATAGGCAATTTAATAGACCTGATATGTGATTAAAACTAATAACGAAAGATTAAATTAGAACATGGTGAAGTATAAACACAGCACTGAGGGATAAAACTTTAAAAAATGACATTCTAGGACTTCATGCAGCCTTCACTTAATTCTGTTTCTGGTATAAATAACGAGGCTAATAATTTATTTTGTTAAAAAGAAAAAGAAAAAGAATACGACCTTACAATATAATAAATATAATGAAAAATATAACGTACTCTGGAATGTAACATCTATGTAAATATGTACAGATGAGTGTACAGTTCTCTTTCTCTTTATGCATATTTATTTATTTTTACCAATTTATATGATATCTGTGAATAATTTTGTCATTGGTTACCAGGTTTCCAATATACTAATCACTGGTTAACTTTATTTCTGACAGCGATAGTAACAAGGGAGTGTGTAACTCGATGCCGAGCAAATATCTCAAGACATGTAAGAAGTCTACCATCATATTTCGTCATACATACATACATACATACATACGTAGATATATATATATATATATATAAGAATTTAAGGATTGGAGAAAACGCATGTTATAAACATGCGTTT
>NC_068983.1:157085085-157090090 GCF_001194135.2 Octopus bimaculoides
ATATATATATATATACCTATATTTAAATTTCTCTTTCTACTATTTCCAATAATCTCAAAAGAAGGCTGTGCAGCAACTTTTAATGCAAAAAAGGTCATAAAAAGAGCTTCCGTTACAGATATTGCATTTCATATATTCTTTGATATTCAGATGGTCGAACATATTTGAATAGTGGTAAGCCCAGCGCATTTGAAGTGAATCGAGATGATGGTTTTAACACTCAACTATAGAAATCAACCAACAATAGTTAGAGCCATATCTTCGTTAGCGAAGATATTTCCGCGTTTTCTTTGTGGATATTGTTAAATTTACCTATTTTCAGGATTTTGGCTCCCGATATTTGAAATAAATTGTTCATCACTGAATCGGCAGTCAAGCTGCGGAGCTGGTCCTTTTCTCGGATATCCTTTTTAAACTCTTGACTTTTTGATTTCTTTTTCTACGTATTGATGTCCAATAGGAGGCGCAATGGCCCAGTAGTTAGGGCAGCGGATTTGTGGTCATAGGATCACGGTTTCGATTCCCAGACCGGGCGTTGTGAGTGTTTATTGAGCGAAAACACCTAAAGCTCCACGAGGCTCCGGCAGGGGATGGTGCCGAACCTTGCTGTACTCTTTCACCACAACTTTCTCTCACTCTTACTTCCTGTTTCTGTTGTACCTGTAATTCAAAGGGTCATCTTTGTCACATGTTTCACGCTGAATATCCCCGAGAACTACGTTAAGGGTACACGTGTCTGTGGAGTGCTCAGCCACTTGCACGTTAATTTCACGAGCAGGCTGTTCCGTTGATCGGATCAACTGGAACCCTCGACGTCGTAAGCGACGGAGTGCCAACAACAAGAACGATGTCCAATATGACCAGCACCAAGAGCACCGTTTTAAGATATTGGCCCCTAGTTCTTGCAGTCATCAACTACATTTTCCGAGATGTCACATCATTGGATGCTGAAGAAGAGTGGTGATTTTTTTGTTAAAACAAGTCACGATAAAGCGTGCATCCATGTGCGGTGACCTTATATAAGTTCAGAGTACAGGTTTGTTTGGAAATGCTACTGCTTCGCATCCTGAGTACTTTTCATCGCGATTGATTATTATTTTTTTTTTTTTTTTTCGGTGAAGGTTTGGATTCGAGTCAATTTAGTTTTTACTGGTATATCATTGTTTGTGACATAGTCATCTCATTTGATGTTCAGTAGCCGACACGGTTTTGCTTGATGAAATCTCTCAAGTCGATGTGTTTGGTGTTGATATGCTATCCAAGTCTTACGGTTAGAGCAATATGAAGAGCTCACTAGCCTAACACATCACAACTACCAACACTTTTGTTTTGCGCCTTGAATTACTTTTGTGAAAGACACAGTATGAGGGAACCTAAAGGACTGGGGCGAAGCAGCTAGCAGTCGGTTAATCATGTCATCTTTGAAAGAGTAAGACGAGGACAAGATACTACTGAAATAAGTGAAGAAGAAAACTTTTCCACTGATATCTCATGAATAGTAATTTAAAGGGTTTTCTTTCAGCTCCATGTGGATATTGAACATTAGTCTCCTCCGTGTTTTGCTGAAAGTGAGGCTAAATATTTTGCAAGTACATCTGAAATGTTTTGTATATTGGATTCAGTTGAGAATGAAACATTGTCGGTTAGCATTTTAGCAGCTCACATATCACGAGTACAGGTGCATGGTATGATTTAAGTTCTCCTAAGCTAAAGAGTTTTCAGTTGTATCTGTATTGAACGGTACTCTAATTTTGGGTTGTCTGTCTTTCGCCTACACAGCAGTCATATAAAATAAAGACGAAGTGGGTGTGAGTACACAAAGTTATTTATATATACACCTTCTCCTAGACTTAGTAGTTGCAACAATCCTTTCTTTTGTCGGAGGAACATGAACTATTCGATCTTTACAAAAAAATCCACATGAATAATGAACGTCTAGAGGCCAGAATATCCGAATGGCAATAAGAAAAGTACGAATGTCATACAATCCCATGTGCCTCATCTATGATATCAATCACCTTATCACGATATGACATTGTTGTTGCCATGGGCGAGTGTCGCCATGTGATATTAGTTTCTTATATTTGGCACAAGACCAGCAATTTCGTGAGGGTTGGGTAATTGACTACATCGACTCCAGTGTTCAACTGGTACTTATTTTAACAACCCTGAATGAAAGACGTAGTCGAAATTTGAACTCAGAACATGAAGACGGACGAAATTCCGCTAAGCATTTTGCCCGGTGTGCTAACACTTCCGCCAGCATGCCGTCTTGCGCATATGTATACTATTTATTTCAAATTTTGGCGCAAGGCCAGGAAGTTCAGGGGAGGATGTAAGTGTATTAACATATATACTCGGATATAAGTCGCACTTTCTTTTCTCAGAAATTTTCACCTAAAGTTGGGGCGCGGTTTATAAGCGCATCCTATAAAAAAAATCTTCAGATATTTTCTAGGTGCAAGCCATGCCTGAAGTCCCGACACTTGGAATAACCGAAAAAGTCCAAATTGCTAATTCCGAAGCCGAGAAGTACACGGGAGGCGATCTTTAGATATTTCTTTATATATTTCTTTACTTCAATAAAATAAGTTTAATGCTTGTTTTTGTACCGTACCTGTCTTTCTTTAATTCGATGCCATGTTATTTATTTACATCAAGTGAAAGAGGAATTCGTACGATATCACTTTCAAGCTGAAAGTTGTTGAATGCGCGAAGTCGCATTCGAATCGAGCTGCAGAAAGAGAATTTGGAGGTCTCAGAAAAAATGGTTAGAGATTGGCGTATGAAAGAGGAGAAAATGAAATCCGTTGACATCAAATCGTTAAAGAAAATTAGGATAGAACTGAGTCCCAATGAGGAGATGGAGACATTTTGGGAGACTGGGTAACTGAACTACGCACGAATGGACTTGTCGTCACGAGAAACATTATAAGACTGCGGGCTCTCCAAGTGACTAAAAAACATGGTATATTCGACTTTGAAGCATCCCCTGGCTGGTGTACGAGGTTTATGAAACTCCACAATCTTACGCTGAGAGAGAGGACTCATATCGCACAGAAATTACCTGCCGACGTAGAGAGCAACGTTGATTCCTTCCATTGGTATGTAATAGACCTCCGAAAGAGCCACAAGTTTGCCTTGGAAGCAATCGGTAATATGGACGAGACAGCCCTTTTTTCGATATGGTTGAAATTCGGACAATCGACGTTAAAGGGGAAAACACAATTTCGGTAAAAGCTACGGAGAGCGACAAGGCCCACCTCACCGCAATTTTGGCTTGTATGGCTGACGGTAACGAAACTTACCCCGGCTGTTGTTTTCAAAAGAAAGACTTTCCCGAAAGAGAAGTTTCCGAAGGGCAAAGTAGTGTATTTTCAGAAGAAAGGGTAGGTAGATGAAACTGTATTGACGAACTGATCAAACGACGTGTGGTTCAAGCGCACAGTGGCTATGATTAATTCAAAGTAAGTCGCTTCTTGTATGGGATATGTTCAGGGCTCATCTGATCGACAGCATGAAAAATAGCGTAAAGGAGCGTCATACCTACCTTGCTGTGATTCCAGGGGATGTACATCTGTGCTTCAGCCACTCGATGTGTCAGTTTAAGGTGAATATGCGTGCCAAGTGAAATGAATAGATGATTAATGATGACAAGGAAATGACAAAGGCTGGGAACTTTAAACGGCCTGACCTTAAGAATATTTGCCAGTGGGTGATAGATTGATGGGCTGAAATACCGGGTGAACTTGTGATGAAATCATTTTTGAAGAGCGGGATCTCAAATTCCATGGATGGTACGGAAGACGACGAGTTATATGACTTCGTCTGTGCAAGAAATGTTAAACCCAGGGCTTTGTCAATTAATGAAGATCAAACAAGGGAAGACGAGGATCCGGGTGTATACGACGAGACCATCACAACGGGGGAGTTTTACCAGTTTTGGGGTGAAAGTGATTAGTACAACTCGATTCTTCCTTCATTTATTCTTCCGATTTTTGTCACAATGTTTCATATACTTCCTTATAATTTAAAACAGTTATTGTATTTTTTCCAATCATAACACATATGAGTGCATGGTTTTGTGTCAGTTGCGGCAAAAGTGTCCTAATAATGAAAGACATAAATCAAAATGTAAATGGAAGGTATCGATGTAATTAAGTCTCAATACGATAAACAAGTCGACTAGCTTTATCAATGATAAAATTTTACATTATAAACAACGGTTTCTAAAATGCATGGACTTGTAAGTCATCTTCAGCTTACTGAAAGCTCGGTTACCGAACAACAGCTACGTCGGGGCGATTCCTAATCGAACTTTGCTCTCCAGCATCAACAAAGTCATTGCGATTTATAGTCGGTTCAATGACAAAATTCCCGATTTGAACCTTGTTAGTCGGGGGTGCATCTTATAGGCGAGGGCGTTTTATAGTCAACTATATACAGTACATCGTTCCCAGTGATCAACTGGTACTCTTTTTATCGAACCCGAAAAGATGAAAAAGCAAAGTCGACCTCAGCGGGATTTGAACTCAGAATAAGAATACCTATTTCTTTACTGCCCACTAGGGGCTACACACAGAGGGGACAAACAAGGACAGACAAACGGATTAAGTCGATTATATCGACCCCAGTGCGTAACTGGTACTTAATTTATCGACCCCGAAAGGATGAAAGGCAAAGTCGACCTCGGCGGAATTTGAACTCAGAACGCAGTGACAAACGAAATACCGTTAAGCATTTTGCCCAGTACGCTAACGTGTATGCCAGCTCGCCACCTTGAGCTTGTGTATGATATTAATATTCAAAGTATTTAGGATCTAAAGAACAGCTAATACAAACAAATTGAGAGAGTTAAAAGTCCTCAATATTGAAATCTTATGAATAGGGATAATTAGATTTTGACTTCTAAATTGTATGAATATACATATAAATACCCACTCATGCACACACACACACACACACACACACACACACACACACACACACACACACACACACACAC
>NC_068983.1:157090165-157093123 GCF_001194135.2 Octopus bimaculoides
TATATATATATATATATATATATATATATATGTAAACACTCGTATCCATGTATATGCTTATATATAGTTATATGCATACATACATATACATAAATTCATAAATTTATATATATTCATATACCCAGATACATATACACACACGTTTACGTACACATACGAACACATTGCACTCTCCTACACTTTGTTAAATCTATCTAAGAAATCAATATTGAAAGAAGATAGAGTTTCAAAGAAATGGTTAGGATTCAGTCGCCATCATCTGTTGTAGAACTGCTGTTATCTTCTGCTATAATTTTTTTCCTCCCCTCAAAACACTTATTCACTTGTTAATGTGGAGACACAAAGTTCACATACACGTAGTAATGTGTAAGTTTTTGTATACACATGTACACATATAACATTTACTTGAATCTGAGCTATCGCACCATTACTACGTCAAATTTCCTGTTATTAACGTGTCCCTGAAGTACATTGAGGTGATAACGATGGAAAAGTTAGAGTAGTGACAGTGCAACCATGTCTTCCAGTAGATAAATAGTGCACTTTTTATGTTGTATGTTTGTTCACTTTATGTTATTAACTCTAGCTACCTAAGTTGCTGCACCTATCCATTTGTCTTCTTAGGATATAGGCCTAAGCGACCAGCTCCAAAACTTTCCCCTGTTCACCTCCGAAATATTTTCTTTACAAGCTCCTTACCAGTGCTGTATCTCGATGAGGCGTCTTTCCATACTACCTCTTGTATGCAGTGAACCTATATCATTTATGTTTTATATTATCAACGACGTACACCTTTACATATATTCATTAATATTATGAATGATTTCTTAAATTAGCATAGTGACACGAATGTGAAAGGTAGGGAGTAAACAATTCGATTAAACTCAGGATATGATTGGTACTTTATAGACTCAAGACGTTTCTGAACTCAAACTGTAATGGTATGAATGGAATTAATTAGTAACGAAAGTATTTGACAAGGCATAGTATGATAGTCTTCCTCGCAAGCCTAAGCCATTCGGAATTTTTAGTACGATCGTTGAAATCTTTTTTAGATAAATATAGTATTAAGAATATTCTAAATAGCCATGATTCTTTTACTAACTCAGTTCAGCTGGTGAAATGGCTATATTCTTGATCCAATCTTGCTCATAGTTTTCATTAATGATTTTCTGGATGTTATTAGGTCTAATTTTATCATGTTTGCTAACGATGCAAATTTGTATTCTTGCAAAAATGAGGAGTTTGATTTCTCTCATTGGATAAAAGTGACTGTTAACCTTGAGCTTGACCTGCATTCAGTGACACTCAGATCTTCGGTGGTTGATTCAAATCAGCAAAGTCTAAATTTCTTTCCATTCACAGCTACAAGAACTCAGGTAACATTTCTGTTTCTATCTCTGATATAGCTCTTGAGTTTTCCAGTCTTAATCTTTTATGCTTAATATTTTCCAAAGACGTAGAAAACAAATAACTTGCTTAAACTCCTAAAATCTAACAGGAAATGTTAACCGCATCATATTTCAAAACAATACATACATGTAATCAGTAGTTGCCTGAGATATCATGAGAGATGATATTCTTAATTAAACAATATACAATACCATCCATGCAGTAGCCTTAGATTAAACATTAAAATTTTGACTATGTTGAGAACATTTACATATTCCAACACAAAGACTTGGTATGACATTACCACCAAAACCTCCACCATAAGAAAACAGGCCTGGCGCTATCGTACGAGTTTTAAAAACAGTCTTGTACTCTTAGAGAAGCTTGTTTCCTAAGTGATGTGAATATTTCATTGAAAAACAGAGAGAAAGAGTACATTAATGAACGACAGCCTTGGAACTTACAACTTATTTGCCCGAATTATAAATCAACATTCCTTACAGCAACTATTGCTAATTTCTTTTTTAAGTAATTATCATGAAAAACTGAACATTCCGAGTTTTAAAAAAATTGGTCAAATTCAAGCAGAACAGTGAAAGTTTGCTATACTTTTTTAAAGTTCAACATTTAACTGTATAAAATTTCCAAGTTTAAACTCCGTTGTTGTGATTTATTTCTGGATAAGAAATTAACCCCTCTGCCTGCAGAGATACATAGGTTAAATAACACCATAGGAAAAATGCTTTTGATAAAGGCATTGAAAGCTAAATCTCTTTTTCCTGCTGCTGCTTCACTTTAAAACTTGGGCTTTGTGCCATACCTAAGAAATCATTATTAGCTACTGATTGTCTGTAGCTCAGCCAAACATCACAAAGTCTGCAATGGTGTGATGACTAATCAATATCGCTTTATCACAACTATCATGACTACCAAAACCACAATCAACTTCATCACTGCTTTATTACAGCCAACATGTCTACAAATTCACAATTATCACCATCGTCACTCACTTTTACTACCACCGTTATACTACAACCAACACCATTATCAATGCTACTTCTAGCGGCGAAGATGCAGCAATTACAACTACGAACGCTGCTGCCGTCCTCACTTTCACCAGCTTTAGTACCTACCAGTTACAATCACACCCATATTAGCATTGCTTTGATTAACACTAGCAACACCAACAATTGGAGACTGTAGGTAAAGGAACACAACAAATAAGAGTTGAACGAGAAGTACATTCAGCCATATATATACTCAAAAATCAAAATAAGCAACACGAATTTTAAAGATGATTGCATCTTTAAAATCCGTGTTGCTTATTTTGATTTTTTGATCACCTCGTTTTTGGAATGGTTTTTGTATAATACCATACCATACTATATTCTAGTGCCTAAACATAATTACCATATTCAATTTTGAATCTAAATCTAAACCTTTTATATATATATATATACATATACATATATTTCTTCTTTTATACGTTTCAGCCTTATATATACGTATGTATATGTATGTATGTATATGTATATATGTATATGTATGTATCTATATGTATATATG
>NC_068983.1:157093155-157098173 GCF_001194135.2 Octopus bimaculoides
ATATATATATATATATATATACATATATATGTATGTATGTATATGTATATATGTATATGTATGTATCTATATGTATATATGGAAAAAATATGTTCAAAAGAGAACAATTCAAACTTTTTGAGAGACCTGAAAAGAGAGAAACAATGATTTCTAATAAAGATTCATCATATTCATAAAAAAAAAACAGAGCAAGTAATAAGAATATGAAAATAGTAGTTGAAAAATATCGTTATAGGTATAAAAATATCATAAACAATTATAAAGACAATACATATTTGTATTGTCCTTTGAAACGCGCGTATGTATTGAATCGTATTTTGTATTTTGAGTAAATATAGTTTATCAAAGTGCTATATCGCCTACTGCGTTGAACTATCACACTGCATAGTCTGCCATAGTGTACAGTCTATGGTAATTCATCATTGAATGTCAGGTTGTGATGTATGGTACTCGGTTAGACAAAAGTATTATGTAAATGAAAATACAGACTCCTATAGGTCTCTCCGAATAAGGCTGACCTGATTCTAAACAATAACAACTACATTTCCTCTATTAATCAGGCAAGATCTTCAGACTTGAACTTTGTAAATGGTGACACTTACTCTCATACACAACTTGTTCATGGCTGTATGTAGTAATCTAAGCCGTTGTGAAACTTTGGCACATACGATGTATATGTGTTTTGTCCATCTCACCTTGTTGTTTATAGTTACACCTAGAATCTCTAGCTTCTTTTTTTATTAGGCAAATTGTTATTATTCACAAGCTGTAATTCAAGGTTTGGTGGGCATCTTTGTTTTTGTTTTTGTTTTATTTTGTTTTGTTGAATCTGTCGCTTTTTACTCTCATAGCTCAAATATTACCTTCGAATCATCTGTCGATTTTTCTTCCTAACAATAGTTGTTAATTTAGCTGCTACAAGGTCGTTTTCTCTTGCTCGTGTTTCTGATGCAGTTATCAGCATATACGTACAAGCTTTTACTGACGTTATCTAGAATATCTATAAAAACTAATAATAAAAGTTAGCTGTATATTGATTTTATATAGAATTTATGCATTGATATGTGACAAATCAGAGGATTAAAATGGTTATCTTTGATGGATCTCCTATTAAGTTATAGTTATATTCGAAGCCACCTAAGCAGTTCTTTGCGTAGTGTAGATTCCATTATACCACATTCTGTCAAAGTTTCTTTTGATACTCCAATAGCATTTATTTCTTGACTCACGTCTAAATATTTATTTGATGTTTGGAATTACCTTCTAGAAATGAGTTCATTTTTCAAGTCGCTTAGCAGTTATTTATTAATTGGTGTCAAATTTACTAAAGAGCGGTTGTTTAATAAATTAGATCTGGAATTTCTCTGGTATATAGGACTTCTTTAAGTGCTTTTCTATTAGTTTAGAAATTTGCTGCAAATAAAGCAGAGGTTAAATAGATGATACAGAGTTGAGACTGGTTTATTTCAGCATTCTTCCAATGCTGTGCTAGAAGTTGATCAACAACGTTAGGTGTATCAGATTTGGCTTCCTGTAATATTTCCATAATATTTATTGTTTTTAAGATCAAGTTCTGTTACACTGTACTAGAAGATTATTTAATACTCAGTGATTGTTCATCACTATTTGGTGTGCAATTCTAATTATATGATTTCCGTCCTTAACAGAAGAAACACACACTCAGGAAAGTCAATACATTCGCAGACAAATGTAGTCCGTTTGATCCCACTAGTATGCAGTTTATAGTACAATTGGATTAGTAGCTAACCAAAACGACAATATACTACTTCTCTACCACATAAATAATGAGGAAATTATCACCAAAAGAAAGATCATTCCCACAAACCTTCTCTAGCCATAATATTGAAGAATAAAGCAATGTATGGTTGAAATGAGGTCGCAACATATCAACCCATAAAAATACTCCAACACTGTCTTATTAGAATTTCTACACTGCTCAATAGAATTTACTTAAGAAATAAATCTAACACAGGTCAGTGACAGTAAAGAACGACGACATTCAGAAAATATATCTAGAGACAAAAATATTTGTTTAAACAAAGAACAGAAGTCTCAAATTGGTTAAATGAACAAATAAATAGAGAAGTACACCACGAAAAATGTCACTCAGTAGTCTTCAAGTTAAAAGATACTTTTATGAAAGTGAAAGTTAGAAACGAAAACTGAACTGTAGAAATCGAATACCATTTCTAAAGTCTTCTATAATTTCTCAAAGGAAACGGGTTTATGTGCACCACAAAATTATATCATTGTCTGACGGACATTATCACTTTCTGAACAATTTATATAATTCAGTTAGTGTAATCCGAGTTATATATTTACCGCAATGTAATTAGCGCGGTAAATATATAAACCTGGGTAAATTACAAAAACAGAGAGGAATATACGTGGGTCATGAATGTCGGTGAACCTGTGTTCAAAGTAAATGAACAGAAATTGTCAAGATAACTGGGAGGAGAAAAGAAAAGAAAAGTTATAAGGGAAAATATGTTTATCGAAGAAGTATAATTTAGTTGAGCCTCTTGTTTCATAGAAAAATGCATTGACTTTGCAGTCACATTCAAGAGAGAAATATTTGAAGTAATGTGGTAGGCAAGATGCAGTATCAGGTCGCTAGAAAAGAAACTGGATGTCAAGTATATATGACAAGAAGAGAAGCTAAATCTAAGGGACTTATCATTGTTCTGAGCTGAGAAAATCAGAGGGATGAAGTGTTCTATATTATGGATCATTATACCAATGTGAATCTGGAGGTAGTCTTTGTAAAATGTATGAAATCTGAAAAAGCAGGAAGTCCACTAAGATTAGTTGTCTAGATGTTGAAAATATCTAATACAGTAGGACGCATGCAAGTCACTCATCTTCGTATCAAGCATTGCAGAAAGATATCTCTGATGACTATAGTGGTATCAGAATCGTCAACCTATATACAAACAAAGGTAATTCTTTGAAAACGAACAATGACGACGACATTAAATTAATGCTGTGTGTTGACGAAGACTGAAACATATAAGAGTGAGAATTAGTTTAGTTGGACATTGATGCAATCTTTTTAGTGAGACAACCATAGAAGTTTCCAGACATGAGAAAACCTATACATCTTGTATTTATTGATCTGAGAAAAAGTTGTGACAGATTTAGAAATGATTAGCTTTTGAGAGCTGTACAAGCTATCAGCAAAGTAAGCGTTAACAACGAATTCAATGAAGAATTTAGTATGAATGAGAATCTTTAAGCTTTCCTGTTTATTTTCAGACCATAACTCAAGAGATCAAAACCGACCTTTCATGAGAACAACGGTTTGGTACTTAATAGCTGAATTAGTAACCTGCATGCTCAGCGGAGTACAAGTCATTATAGTACTAGCAGAAAATATAGAATGAGAAAACCCAAATCTATGGGGCTAAATACTATATTCCAAGTCCTAATTGTGCGTAGTTTTTGATTATTGATCTCAAACAAGCTCTGTAGAGAATCGGCAACTATTCAGAGCTGAAGAGTTTGTTCTTCCTAGCCTGAGAAACAAGGTTAGTTTGTGGCATGCAGATTTAGGTATATGATGAATGTGAGGTACCAAATGATATTATAAATGATGGTGAGGCCTAGCAAATGTAATGATTCTGAGGGCTTTAGATGCATGTTACCTTAGATATTTTTCCTCGATTTCAACAATGATTGTGTATTTTGTGTTGTTAAAGCTAACAACATTGGTATGTTGATATTTGGGAATACTCTTGCGGCATTTGTTCACAGATTCTGCACACGTTTAACACTGAGTATAAAGGTTGCGTCTAACTAACGCCTGTAGGCAGGTTAACAAGAAATGGGTTAGAGGTGACTGCACGTAATTTAGGGGATGCAAAGGAAGAGTGTTAGAAATATAACCGTTCCTTGGATCACACAAAAGTTGATACAGCGTGAGTCTGAAAGAGAGCATAAACAGGGTACGCTGCGATCTGAAAAGGAGTTTTCTATTCCGAGGGGCAAGAGACGGATGGAGTTTCCTTGTACATGTTTCGTCTTGGTATAAAAGACGGGTTACAACAAATATTCTGCTCAATACCACAGATTTGTTTGCCGTTTGTTTCACATTAACCAGTTCAACAAGTCCTCTAGTAGCTAACTATATGTGCATCTCTGATCACGAGCAGAAGTAGTGGGGGAGTATCATAACCATGTGTTGAGAGGAATTTTGTGGGGTTTGAATAGCTCACCCTAGAAACATGGATGTTTCATTCATCATCCTTATTCAGGAACCTTTTGAGCAAAGTGGGATACTCGACCTGAAAACAATTCTACCTGGGCTGCACCTGCAAGGTCACGTGTTGTTTTTCTTGGTATGAGATCACTATGTCGTGCACATATGGTTATGATGCATGTGTTTGTTGTACCCTTGTCAAATGGGTAGTCATAATGGATATATTGGAGATTCATATATTTGTACCCCAGTGTCACTTTGATAGCGTGCGCTGCTCTCTCATTCAACAATAATCATAAAGGTTCCAAATTTTGGCACAAAGCCAGAAGAGAGATAGTCAATTACATCGATCCCAGCGATCGATTGGTACTTATTTTGTCGACCCCGAAAGGATGAATGGCAAAGTCGACACCAACGGAATTTTAACTCAGAACTCGATAATAATATCAACAACAACAACAATAGCAGCAGTAACAACAACAACAACCATAACAGAGGCACGAAAACATTGACTTGGAGAAAGGATATTGTGAAATAAACCGATCCCAACAGCTGAGTATAAATTTTATCTACTTTAGCAGGATAAAAAATGAAGTTGATACAAACCAAATTTGAAATCCAAATGTCACAGCCGACAACATATACTTCTTAACATTTACTAGATCTGAGACTGTGAGTCTATGGTACAATTTAAATAACCCTATGTTCTCGAGTTGAATTACAAACTTGAAAAGCTTTCAAACTTCATGTATAAACAATTCCACTACGCTTAAGAACCCCAATTACAAATATATATATA
>NC_068983.1:157101090-157102244 GCF_001194135.2 Octopus bimaculoides
AGTCACTGGATACAATATAGTTGATTATAGTCCGCTTAAAATAAGGCACAAATCAATATTTAGATAGTCACATGTCCTCACTCCAAATGATAGTGTGAGAATAACTTATGACTAATATTTAAAAGACTTCGCCGTTATATTCGTGTACAATTCTTTTCTACTTCACTTACGTCACTAAAATACTGGACAATTGGTCTAAATGTCGCAAATCATTTGAACCAATGGCCTTAGATATTCAGAACTTCAATTATCAGCAACTTACTGACTCATACGACACTATGTGAAAAGCGAATGTAAGAATATGTGTATCAGATCCGGAAAACAATTTAAAGACAAATCCCAAACGGTATAACCGTACACGAGAAATTGAAGAATATGGTGCCATTCTAGATTTGAGAGTCTGAAGTAAATTAAAAGCTTTCATCTAACTCAGGATAAGTGCATGAAAATAATCGAAATTTATTATTCAAGGGAAATCACTCTCCAAAACGTTTAGAGTAACTTCCCCTGACACAGGAACAATAACGTTATATAAATATTGGGTTGTCCGGAAAGTTCATGCTGATTTATAGTAGCTTACATTTCGACTTATTTTAGAACATGGTTGTGTCCATAAAATAGGATTTGACTACACCTCCATTTAGAGCACAGTTTAAGCTATCTTTTCGTGGAAGAATGTTTATGTTCCTATAACCTGTGTTAATTCTGTAATCCTTTAAAATAGAAGATAAGAAAGTTCATTTTCGGCACTTGATGCTTTTCTTTTTCCGTAAAGGGAAAAATGCCTCACAAGCAACCAAAGAAATATACGCAGTTTACGGTGATGTCTCTTTATCCGAAAGAATTGTACGGAAGTAGTTCGCAAGGTTCCGAGCTGGAGATTGTAGCCTTATTGATAAAGAGCGATCAGGCAGACCATCCACTACAGATGATGACCAGATCAAGTCATTCTTTGAGAATAACCCACATTGCACCACCCAAGAATTGGCAGAAAGCCTCAACCTATCAAAATCCGTCGTTCATGAGCACCTGGTAAAGCTTGGGTACACAAATCGCTACGATGTTTGGGTAACACATGAGTTGAGTGAGAAGAACCTTTTGGATTGCGCCTTTTTTAAAGCAAATTGTGACAGGTGATGAGAAATGGATTATCT
>NC_068983.1:157102344-157113361 GCF_001194135.2 Octopus bimaculoides
TAATACAAATAGCCACAAAACACGAGCAAAACAAGAAACTGTTTTCAGTAAAATATTGCTTCTAATGCAGCATTATAATATGGGGCGGCTCTATCAAAAGTGTCTTGGTCGACAGACAAATTGGAGACACGCCTGCTAAAGTTGTTAACCATTTGTTTAATTACTGCTGGTGGGTGGTTTAATTACTGGTGGTGGTGGAACTATTATCTATGTACGAGGCTTCCTCTTTTGGTTTGTGCATAATTTTTTCCTTATTCTATCCATATCATGTCCGTTTTTATTGTATACTACTCACAGGCCATCATCCTTATATAAACCTATGTTAGCTTTTTTAATTTCTTTTTTAAGGGTATATAGGATATAAAGGCTTACAAGGCCAGCTATTTCTGTACTGCCATAACCCGCTATTGCCACGTCAAATAATTCGTCTCCATTCTTTTTTGCGCAAAAGGAATTATCATGAAAGAGTAATGATTTCCTTGGGTTCCTAATCATATCTATATCAGTATTTGTTATAATGACGTATGCCTTACTAAATTCAAGTGCCTTCTAAAGTAAGCTTTTGGAGATCGAAGAGTAGAACTCTACGATATTGAATTGTATAAATTTACATTTGGGGTTTATCTTCTATTTTCTTAAATCATTCAATAGTTGCACTACTACATATTCATTACGTAAGATTTGAATGTGCTCTGATATGGCATATAATATTATCTAATATGGATTTCCTAATAATTCCTATTTCGCTTTTTGAGGGATTTATTAATCTACAGCTAGGACTTTGCATGAAGTTATTTTTATGATCTTTTAGGGTTATAAAAGGATTTCGTGGGATGAGCTTTTCTTCTTTGTCTTCTAATTTGAACTTTCTGGCTAAAGTTTTTGCTTCTACATTAATTGACTTATAAGTGGTTTGTTTTTTTTGGTATGTTTTAGTTATGTTGTCGGGTAGTAATTTGTTATTGCATTTGGCTGTTTACTTCATAAACATGTTTGTTGATGTTTTGAAAGGTTCGATGTATGTCTGTAATGTGTGTTGGAACTTGTTGGATTTTTGGTTAAATTTTACATTTTTATCTTTATAGGATCGTCTTCAAATTTTTCTAGTTCTTTGATATGTAGTGGGTTTTTATGAGATCTGAAACCGTAATTGTTCTAGATACCCTTAAAAATAAAAGAAGTTAACATAATCCTTTCTACTATTGGCACAAAGCCTGAAATTTTGGGGAAGGGAGCGAGCGAGACAATTACATCGACTCCAGTGCGCAACTGATTCTTATTTCATCGATCCCGAAAGGATGAAAGGCAAATCGACCTCAGTAACCCTTTCTACTGTAGGCACAAGGCCTGGAATTTTGTGGGGAGAGGAATAATCGATCATATCAACTCCAGTACTTAAATGGTACTTAATTTATCGACCCCAGAAGGATGAAACGCAAAGTGGAGCTCAGCGGAATTTGAACTGAGAACGTAGCGAGAGACGAAATACCGCTAAGCGTTTTTCCCAACGTGCTAACGATGCTGTCAGCTCAATAATAGAAACTTATTGCAGTCAAAACTGAATTCCAAAAGCAATAAATTCAAGAGCGGTCGGAATTTTAGACTGGACCGAAAACGATATAAAGAAACTTGACAGAAAACTAAGAAGCTGTTGACGATATATGAAGCTCACCATCCGAAAGCTGATGTCAACCAGCTGTATTTGAGAGACCAGGGTAGAAGAGGCTTAATAACAGTAGAAGAATATGTACAAATGGAAAGAAAAAGTCTAGTAGAGTATTTACAGAGTAACACAGAAAAACTACTCATGATCATCCTTCGACCAACCTATGGTTGGTCGGAACTCCATTGACAATCCCTTTCCACTCTAAACGGTCCTGCATTACTGTGTTCTGATCTCTAATATCCAGTCCTGAGTCCCAAGATATGGTGTCTGGAAATGTCAGTTTCCTGGAGAAAACACTTCCAGAGGAATGCCATAGGAACAGGGATGAGATAACCTCTTTCTCTGCTCGATGATAGTGGCCAGCAAATTGTAGCCGTTTCTGCTGTAGCTTGAGGGATATTGGTATCAGCTTTCCGTAGATGTTACAAAGTGCTGGGTGTGATTTCCAACTGATGTTCTGTATCTTGCTGAGCAGGTTGGTATATGTTCCATCTAGTTGTTTTTCTAAGAGAGCCGATAAGGTCCAGGTCTCTGATCCATAGAGAAGGACCGGCTCAGCCAGTGTTCTAAATATTTTAACTGCTTTTAGTAGTTTTTCGTTTTTTTTTAAGTTAAAAAAAAAGAAAAAATACTAAAGACAGTTAATAAAGAACAGGTGACGAAGCGCGTTATATGAGTAAAGGACAAGAATGAAATACGAAGAGAGCACGCCAGACAGATCGAAGAAAAACCACTGCAAAGCCACTGAAGGCGTATGTGGAACAAAACACCAGGCTTGGTTAAAAAAAGGGCAATTAAAAAAAGAAACAGAGAGCCTAATTATTGCAGCCCAAGGTCAAACGGTAAAAACAAACAACTTCAGAAAAAATATATGGAGAGAATATGTCAGAAAAATGTAGAGCCTGCGGAATTTGGAACGAGACAGTGTCACACACTGTGATAGAATGCCCGAAGTTGACACAGGAAGAATATACGAAATGGAGGCACGACAAAGTTGCAAATGTGCCAGAAATGGAGATTTGAAGCTGGAAATACATGGTACAATCATCGAGTCAAAAGAGTACTGAAGTCGGGGAAATGTAAGACTTTCCTATTCAAACTGACAAAAAATTAGAAAATAATAGACCAGACATAACGCTTATAGATACAGAAAAGTGAAGTTGCTTACTTATCAACCCAACTTATCGAGCCGCGGTAAGAGTGAAATCCACCCTGCGACCTGGCTCACTGCTGCTCCCGAACAGTTGAGCTAAGCGCCACTGAAAGGCTGCACACATCTGTCTTGGATCAGTTATCATTTGCCCTCGTGTGCCGGCAAGGATCGGATCGTGGATTTATTGCCATGCTGTACCTCTTCCAGTCGGGCCCATTGAACGGCTTTCGTCACTGCATGTCTTAATACTTATGCCTTAGCTTTGACAACGAAATATTGGTGTTTCGCGTTGAAGAATTGGTCGAGTACCAATCTCACCGCGAGCACGTCGGTCGCGATGCCTTTTCTAAAAGCTTCGTCTAACTTCTTGACTAGCTCTGCCTCTACTTTTTTCTTTCTACCGCTAGTCCTTTGCTAAACCTTATCGATTCTATTCTAATCGCCCTTTTCAGAGCGAACCACCATTTATTGGTGATTATTGTCCCCGTCACGGCCTCTTAACGACTTGTTCGGCTTCCAGTTACCGGGTTCCTCTCTATGAAGCTTATATAAGTTGATTGCACAGATCGCGAATTTGTGATCTGTGTAGTCTACTACTTTAAACTGTGGACAACCTATGCTATCTTTATCTGCTACTCTACAAATTATCCTATCTAGATACGATCTGGATGACCTGATGCGGTTTGACCAGTTCCACACTGGCCCATCCGGGAAATCTAGTAGGTACCTGTTAGATAGTTGGAATCGTCTGAGTAGGTTTGCGAAGCTTTTGCACCCTCCTTTCCTATCCGCTAAACATACACAGCCCCACCTTACATCTAAAACACCATTGCAATTCCCCACTAACACTAAAGAGCAGGATGTTCCTAGGAAAGTTTTCAGACGTCTGAAGAAATCTGGTCGTACGACAAAATCAAGGAAAGTGAGATGAAAGAAAGCTTTAGGCGAGAATATCTCAGAAGAAGCAGGTGAATTTTGGGAAGTAGACTCATTGGTAAAAAACAAAATCAGGGCAATGAACACATGGGCTGTTTCCTTAATGCGATACGGCGCAGGTGTTGTTTGGTGGACAAAGAACGAGTTTGAGGAGATGAACAAGAAAACTAGAAAAGTGATGGTAATTAACAAGAAACTACACCCAAACGCGATACTGACAGACTGTATGTGCCTAGAAACAGGGAAGGAAGAGGTCTCATAGGATGCCAGACCTGTGTTGTCAACGAGAAGAACAGTCTGGAATGGTACATCAAATATCAGAGTGAATCCTTGCTTGCCGCTGTTAGAATTAACAATATAATACCAACCAAAACTGTGATGCACCCACAAACATTTAAGAAACAAGATGAAGAAAGAGTGAACAACTGGAAAATGAAACCACTACATGGGCAATACCTCAGAAAAATCGAAGGCAAAGACAAGATCAACACTTGCACTGAAGCATTGATATGCAGCATGCAGGAACAAGCTCTGGAAACTAATTACTTCAAGTTCCATATATATAAGTTTAGCGAATCTCCTCTTTGTGGGATATATGGTAGTAGAAACGAAACAATCTCACATATTGTGAGTAAGTGTAGCAAGCTGGCCCAAAAGCACTACTAAAGGAGGCACGATAACATGGCTAAGTTCGTTCACAGGAGGCTATGCGAAAAGTACGGCCTGAACAGAGCACAGAAATGGCATGAACATGAACCAGGAGTCATTGAGAACAAGGAACATAAGATACTGTGGGACTTTACGATTCAATGTGACTCCCTAATCGAGGCTCGAAGATCAGATATTGTGGTAGATAAAGGACAAAAAAAGAAACAAGATCATATATATTGCAATACCTGGAGATGCGCGCATAAGTGACAAAGAACTAGAAAAGATTAAAAAGTACAGACTATTAAAACACGAAATTGCAAGAATGTGGACCACGAAGAGAGTGTCTGTCATTCCAGTAGTTGTTGGGGCACTCGGAGTACTAACAGCCAAGTTCGAGAAATATGTCAAAGAAATCGGAATTGGCATGAGAGCAGAGCAAGGCCAAAACACTACTCTGTTAGGGACAGCTAGGAATTTGAGATTGGTACTTGGATGTTGAATGTCTCCCACGATAATTAACTACAAAGTATCAAAGCTTATGATGTGCGGAAAGAGACTCTTTGAGACCTCTCACAGAAGGCTGCTGTCCGCTCTCACAGAATCTACCAGAACAAACAAGACCGAACGGTCTGAGAAGTAAAACGATAATAATAATGATATCATTATTGACCACCAAGGGTTTACATTAAGAAAAACATTATGGACAGTACAGGACAAAAAAGAATGTGTGTGTGTGTGTGTGTGTGTCTGTGTGTGTGTATGTGATTGTGAGGGTTTGGCGTGAAAATGAGATTAACACAATGGGGGAAAAATTCAACATCGTATAATCGAAGGCTGCTCATGTAAAAACCCCATGAAACCATGGGTGCTCTAAATTCTGAGGCAAGTGCCCTTTCTCATTTCCTTTTCTCCAACTACAGGCGTATACGCAGGTCCGTTCACTCGCACTATTCTCGCCACTCTCATTCACCTTTCAGAAAATTGGCTTCCCTACCTAACCCTTTCATCTTCAAGTGAACTTGAAGAAGTTGATCAGAGATTGACCAAAACGAAAAGTGTTTGTTATCAGCCCCTTTAGTCTCGTCCACCATCAGGCATATAAAGACCGCCTTTCCTTCCCGGTTAAAGAAAGGCGACAGAGCGATTCTCACGATGGATTCAGTTGACAGCCGGATTCGTCTCACGCGTGACAGCAAGTGTTCGATAACTTTAGATTGTTCGAGTCTTTTCTCAGCAACGCCACCGCTCCTCGGCTCACAAAACTGAGAATTCTCCCATTCTGTAGCCAGTTGCAATAAACGTTTGTTAAGAGGTCGACGAACAAATCTGGCATGTAAGCGTAAAGCTCGTAGAGCAGACCATCCAAAACAGGCGATTTACCCCTCGTGCAGCTCGCCATTGCTTCCCATATTTCAAGGGCTGTTATCAGCCTTTCGTAGAGTTCCGCCTCTGTCGTCTCGAGCCACGGCAGCCCGTCGCGGTAGAAAAGGAAGCGCATACTGCGACCCGGCTCACTGCTACTCCCAAACAGCTGAGCGAAGCGCCGTTGAAAATCTACACACATCCGTTTCGGATTGATTATCGTTTGCCGTCGTGGTCCGGTTAGGATCAAAACGTAGATATATTACCACGCCGTGCCTATGTCACTCGGAGCCATTGAACGGCTTTCGTAACTGCATGTCAAGAGCACGCGCCTTAGTTCTGACAACACTATATTAATGTTTCACGTTTAAGAACTGGTCAAGTGCCATCCTCGCTGCGAGCACGTCGGTCGCGGCGCACTCTTTATAAACCTTATTTAACTTCCTCACTAGCTCTGCCTCTACTCTGTTTCTTTCTACTGCTAGTCCTTTGCTAAGCCTTATTGATTCTATTCTAATAGACCATTTCAAGGTGAACCACCATTTATTATTTATTATTGACGCCGCCAACGCCCGCTTAATTCATTCACTAATCCGGTCTCTGGAGTCTTTGCGCGCCGGCAACGACGTGTTCATCTTCCAGTTACCGGGACACTGTCTAGGGATCCTATCTAGGTCAACTGAATAGATCACGAATTTGTGGTCTATGGAGTGAACTAATTTAAATTGTGGACAACCTATGCTATCCTCATCTGCTTCGCTACAGAATACCCTTTTTAGATACGATCTGGATGACCCGATGCTATTTGACCAGTTCCACACAAGCATTTCAGGAAAATCTATTCGATACCTCTCAGACAGTTGGAATCGTCTGAGCAGGTTTACGAGAAGTTTGCACCCTCCTCCCCTGTCTGCTAAATTCACTAAGTCCCACTGGACATCTAAAACTCTGTTCCAATCTCCCACTAACACTGAAGAGCAGGATTTCTTTCGGCAACAAAGTTTCCAGATGCCGAAAGAAATCTGGTCGTCCTGCCCGCCCCTGTCAGGGTATAGACGGAAACTAGACTGAAAGTGTCCTTCGCTGCCAGTCATGTCCAGTACCACCGACTTACCTTCCGGATCTAGAAAGATCGTCTGTATCGCGAGATCCAGATTTTTCCGAACCCTCACGGCGACCTACTCTCCTGCTTCCGGATGACTATGAGATGCGTACACCTCATACTCACTGAAAATTGGTTGGAAGTACCGTGAGTCGGAAGTATTCGTTTCACTAATGGCCACCATACCGACATTCAGTTCCCCGAGGTCGTTGAGCAGGTGACCCCGCTTCCAAGGCAACCCCACGCCTCGTGTATTCACACTGCCTATTCTGCGCACGACCATGCTGGAAGAAGAAACGGAAAGAAAAAGAAAACTTACTTGGTTTTATTTGGAGGAGCAATTTGTCTGTCTTTCCTGTTGGATTGCAGCGTGTTCACCAGCAAATCACCAAGTATTCTCTTGGTGATATTCCTTCGGAAATATCTGATCTGTGGGAATTCGGTTTTTAGGTGTGTGTATGTGTCTTGAGTTGTTTGTATTATTCTTTTGCATGTAGGTAGGGAGATTGTGTATGTTATAAAACCTGTTTGTTTTATATTGATGTGTGTTTTTATGTTACTCATAAAATGTGTTTTATTTAACTGCCATGTAGTTAGTAATGCTAGTCTCTTTACATTGTATTTGTTGTTGCTGCTGCTGTTGTTATTATTGTTGTTGTTGTTGTTGTTGCGGTTGTTTTTGTGGCTGTGTATGTGAAATGGGTTGTGTTTGTGGTGTTGTAGGTAGCTTTACTTTTTCCTCTTCACTGCTTGTGTGGATGAGATTATTCTTTGTCTAAGGATTTGCTTTTCTTTCTGTCTGTTCTTCGTTCTTTTGCTTTTGTTTTCTACTCCTCGTCCCGATCAGACTCTCCACATATGTCTGATCGCTCGGTATCGGGAAGTAGAATACCTTCTGGAGTTGAGAAGTGTCTGGTGGAATTTAGTGTCAGTATGGTAGGTATTGGTGCTGCCGTGGTTGATATTGACGGTGATGATGCTGTTGTTGAAGGTATTTGCGTTTTGGTGACTGTTGTTGGCGTTGGAAAGAAAGGTGCCCCCTTCTTTTTATTTCTATTTAGGGCAGAAAAGTTTTAGGCGAGTAGTTGAAAGGCAAATGTGGTACTTTGCTTTCTTTCCATTCACTCGGACTGGAATGATAATGCCTCCAGGAAGATGAATATGGTCTGGGATGACATCCACATTCTTTTGACTAGTTTGGATGAGGACCTCTATCGTCATCCCCGACCAATTCTCCTATTTGGTCAAGGTTTTTGATAAATTTCGAGGATTCCTCGATGCCTGCTGTGACTGCTGCAATTAGCCAAGGAATGGCAATTTCTGGCGGCACCTGCTGTATAAGTATCCCTGCCAGTTTCTAGCCGCAGTAAAATAGAACCAACAATAACTCCCTACTTTTGAGAGGTTTGAGAGAGTGAGATTTAGCTTCCTCTGGGTGGAACTTCACCTGCACCACCCCGTAGCTTATTCCTCTTTGTATGTATTCTTTTGGGTTCCAAACAAAACTTAAAGCTTTTGGGATTTGAACTTCGGCGGTTCTTTCCACCCTCCTTGACGTTAATGTAATTGTACAGTACGCCACTGTGCGACGTATCGTAATTTCGGATAGTGTCGAAGGGAGTGTGTAGCTTGACAGTCAGTCCATCTCGTTCGACATGCTGTTTGGTATTTCTGACTTCCTCTTCAGAGAGTTTTATTCTTTGAAGAGAGAACTTGGTGACGCTAGTGAAAGTCTAGTGCTATTCCAAGCCGTTGCTGCTGCTATTGTTGTCACCTTTGATATTGTTGTTGTAACTGTTGCTGTCGTTGATGCTGTTGTTGCTGCTGCTGCTGCTGTTATTGCTGTTTGTTCTTGTGTCAACATCGTCTGTCGATTCATACACGAAAGACCTTCATTATTTATATTTTCGTAGCTGTCATTCCTTCTCTTTATTGTGCTTGCAAAATAATATTGTTGTTGTGACTGGAGCCATTGTTGTATTTTGAAAGATCCTTCATGAAATCTTTCTCGAAAAAATGGGCCTGTTGTCATTTTTTTCTTCTTTTCGATAAAAACAGATATGTCTATTTTTTTTATATAGGGCGCCTCAGCGCTTCGCGCTCGCACCCTCTCTTATTGTCATTTGGTGACGATTCTCACTCTCTCCCCATCTCTCACATATGAGCATCACCTCATTCCATTCAGTATAGTTTTCTCCTTGTAGATGGGGACAAAACAGGAAAAGAAACTCACTATTCCACAACAATCAACTTGTTGTCCTGTGTGGTATAAACTTCAAGGGTGTAAATACACGTATTATGTATTCTTCATACAGAAACCACGGAGCGAGGACAACCGTGGCTTATTAAGCTGACGGCCATTTTATTTGTTTACTTTTCTATTTTTATTTTCCCTTTTCTTTCTATCTTCCCCTTTTCTCTATCATATGACTCTGTAAATGAATAATCTAGAGTGCCTGTTCTAATGACCTACCAATCTATACAGTACGTTTCTCTGCCCTAGGTGTCAGGAAGACACTCGGCAAGAAGTGGAAATGGAATTGAAAGATGTTAATGAAAATAATAATAATAATAATAATAATAATAATAATAATAATAATAATAATAATAATTGTAGATATCGAGTTTTTGAAATTTACTGTCCGAACAGAGAAAACTGTAGTACTCTTGGAACAAAGAGGATGTTTACATTTCGAATACTCAGGGGGAAAGGAAATGATAGGTATTCACAGAAGGTGTAGATATTAAAGGTTTCAAAGCTGTTTGTTTATGTGTTTGAAAACTGTAGATATGTAAGTTCCTTATTTTGAGGGAAATTCAAAATACTCACAGGAAACTATGGTCTTTTAGAGTTATTTTTCAGTTGTCCTACTGGGTTGTATTAGTGGTTCTGTGCCTTCAGCTGGTGACAGGTCAGAGCAGCGAAGAACACGTCCAGCCCCTGTCACGTCCAGCCCCTGTCACGTCCAGCCCCTGTCACGTCCAGCCCCTGTCACGTCCAGCCCCTGTCACGTCTAGCTGCTGTTACCTCCAGCCGCTTCTTATCTACAATTTTCTGTGAAAAAAGTTTACCTTCCTTTTCTTTTAGTTCCTTTTCCCTGAATATTCGAAAATGTAAACATACTTTTAATTGTAAAAGAAAGACAACAACCAAAACACCACAATTTTCTCTGAACGGACATGCAAACGAACACCTCAAAAAATTTAGAAACTTTGATATCTCCAATTTTGTGTGAACATTTTGTCTTCCCTTCTTCCCTGACTAACAGAATATGTAAACATACCTTTTATTGTAACAACACAATTAAATGCACGATAAAAAATTAAGGAAGTAAGCACTTACCAATATATACATACTGCACAACTACAAAAAAACTGTAAACTACAGCAAAACTTTTATAAAGAAAAGAAAAATTCCAAAAGAAAAAGAAAAAGAAATTTAGAAATTCAAAAATCCAACAAGGTGAACATCTCTTCCTCCTACTATTCCCCAAAACTGGAATATCTACAATTTCATGTGAATATTTTAAATTTCTCTCAAAATAAAATAAGTTAGGAAACTTACATACCTACAGTTTTCGAACACGCAAACGATCAGCTTTTTTAGAAAAACCTTTAATATCTACAATTACCGTGCGAATACTTATCCTTTCCTCTCTCCCTGAGTATTCGAAAATGTAAACATCAGTCTTCTGGGAATATTAGAATATAGAATTAAAACGAAAATTGAGGACTACATTAGGAGGGTGAAGAAGCTAATGAAATTAAAGCAAAATGGTCCGAATCTAGGGAAGACTAAATACTTGGGCAGTATCATTACTTAGATACTCAGCAGCTTTTGGAGACTGCACAAAACTGAATTTGCAAAGCTAGACAGAAGAACTAGGAAGGAATTCAATATGAATGTAGGACTCGACTCAAGGGTAGGAGTAGCAAGCTTATACTTACGTAGAAAGGAAGGTGAAAGAGGGTTAATATCAGAAGACTGCTTGGAGTAGATATATACTCCTATGTAGGTAATAGTCAAGAAAGTTTAGTAAGAGTTGCTACAATCACAGAAGGATATTTGGACATCAAAAAAGTCAAATTAAGTTAAAAACCAGAAAACAAAATAGAAGTTATTTGACTGGCAGGAGAAGGCTTTGCA
>NC_068983.1:157117298-157120341 GCF_001194135.2 Octopus bimaculoides
ATATATATATATATATATATATATATATATATATATATAGTAATAATAGTAATTTATGGAGGAAATTTACACATTTTTAATGCATCGCTACTTGCGTTTCCACGACCATACTCCGTATTCCAGGCAGATTACAGTACAGTCCATAGTCTCCATGGACATCAGATGGATTATATTCATGCGTTCCTTTCTTCAGGCGATATAGCGTTAACTTTGGAAGTACCACATACTCATTTATATGTACAGTTACAGAATTTTTACTTCGATAAATCATACATGAAATATTGTTTGATTATTGATAAATTGATTTCCAGATAGGATTAGTTCTGTTCTAGTCTGCTGACGTATTGGTTTGCTTCTTCCGAGTGTTGTTAATTTTTGTCCTATGGAACTGAATCAACGACTTTTTCAATATCGGCAAAGGACTGAGTCTTTTGCTGAGCTTTCGCTAACGCTATTACTGCTGTAACTACTTTCGTTGTCGCTGCTCTCATTGTTTATTATTACTATTGGGGCTGTCTATTTCTGTTGCTACTGCTTGTTGCTCCAGTGGCATTGCATTGGAAATGAATTCTTCTCTCCCACTGGAGATTGTATGGGTCTCTATGACATATCACTGCTGTTGCTGTTGACGTTGCTGTTCTTAGTGTTGTCGCTACTGCTGTAGCCATTATTGTTAGTTACTACTACGTGTGTATTATTGCGTAGTGGGAAGAGTCGAATTCAAACGAGAGTTACACTTTCTGTCTTCCTTACATGTTGCCCGGCTGGCAAAAGTGTAGCGATTTTGAAAAGTTTTGCCACATACGTCAAGTAAGAGAAACGGTTGACAAGTTCCCTATAGTTCCGGTGACGTTCATAACAAGGCAGAACAATAAAATCAATAAAAGCAAACCTCTAAATAGTAAACGCCACAGAAACTGAGGGAGCACCCAAAACGAGTTCAGACGAAAAACAACAATAACAACGACAACAACGACAAAGACAACAGCAACAGTAATAGTAATGATAATGGTGGTAATAATAACGGTCACCCCGTCAATTTTGACGTTGGAGTGTTTGAAGGAAACGTTAAGAAAATAAAGATTAATATTCAGTTGCATCTATGTGCAATGGATGCGTGAATGTAACTTGGGGTCCAGGTGTGGGTTTTGTTATGAAGTCACACTGGGAACGATGATGATTCTGATTTGCCTGAGATTGGACAAATGTGTCTGTTGATTACAGGATAAAGTTCTTTTATTGTTCTATTTCTTTAGCTAAAATTGGTGGTGGTGATGATAGTGATAATGATGGTAATGATGATAATAACAATGATAATAATAATGATTCCATTTATTTGCCACAAGGGCGAAGGATGAGGGGGACAAGAGAAATACAGTCATAAAGTGAGGGGGCTTACGTATGCTGAAATGATAAAAACTAAAGGAAATAAACAAAGTAAGTATACACGATCTACGCTGTAAGCGAAGGGACATATGCATAGCGTACAAATGTTTAAACAAGTGGCGGGGAGGATGATAGAGATGTGGCCCTCCTGATACTGGAAGGCCTATAGGGATGACCGAAGAATCCCACTGTCTGAGATTTCCCTGAAACCTCAGGTGCAAGTACCCACTTCAATTCCTTCTCTCCGACTAACAGGTTTACACTTAGAGAAGTACCATCCACTCTTGCCATTTTCGCAACTTTCACTCTCCTTTCAGTAAACTCACCCGAGGACAGCATTTCCCTCTCCAAGCTGACCCCGGGCTACAAACATTTACGCACCCTACTCTGAAAACGACTATATTTATCGGAGAAACAAAATAGGTCACTTACTTTGGACTTTGTGAGGGGCGGCTGATTCAGCTGCCTCGTCTGAGGCATTATCATTAATGATGGACTTTCTTAAAATCCTTTTATCTGGCTTTAGCCTAAAAGACCCAATGGACCCCAGTCTTCAACTGGACCTTATTTTATCGATCCCGAATGGATAAAAAGCAAAGTCGACTTCGGTGGAATTTAAATATAATAATAATAATAATAATGATAATAATAATAATAATAATAATAATGATAATAATAATAATGATAAAAATAATAATAATAATAATAATAATAATAATAATAATAATAATAATAATAAGGTCGTCATCAAGTGATTGATCAAGACCAAATTTGCAGTCAAATGCACAAAAGAAAAAAAACGAAAAAGGAGAACAATGTAAAGAAAATTGTAATAGAATGCTGGCTGAGAAGTGAGCCAAATAAAAAAAAGGCTTCATGAATCGAATGAAGAGAATATAGGAGGAAAAGGAGGTTTTGAAGCATCCGCCCAGCGAATGATAGACCAAACAAGAGCAATCCGTAGGAACGACTAGATTACGGGAGTAGAGATTGAAGGCATTCAGGGAAACATAAGACTCAGAAAGAACTGAGTGAATTGAACAGGACAATGAGAAGAGAGCTCAAGAATAAGGTAGTAATCAGAAAATTGAATGGACAGTACACGTTTGAAGAAAGAGCAAATCAAACTGTACATGAAGAATTAACACAAAATGTGACAGCATTAAAAGTCAAATTAAATGTCAATTGATTCTAGATGCAAAAGTTTCGATCAGAATAGATTGTTCCGATCAAATAGATGGCGTCTATTTGAGGAAATAGAGGGAGGCCAACACTAGGAACTGTTTCCAGATGCGGAAAAAAGTAAAGAATTTTAGGGAAGGCTGTGAAACAGTCCGGCGAGACATAAAGAAAGCGCGGAATGACTAACAAAGGTGGAGAGACAACTTGTAGCTGTACCAAGACAAAAAGACGTCAGAATTAATCTATATACAGTGAGACAGAAGTTTAAAAAATAGCAAATTGGAAAGGACCAGGCCGGATGGAGTACAAGACTACTGGCTGAAGAACTCTACACTGTTGCATGAAAAGATCGCTGCACAACTGGATGACTACCTGCAGCAAGATCACGTCCTTGCCTGGATGACAAGTGGACGAACGCTACTATGCCTCAAGGATCCCTTGAAAGGGAACTTGGCATCAAATTACACATATACAC
>NC_068983.1:157120441-157121839 GCF_001194135.2 Octopus bimaculoides
TACAATGTAGAGCTTTTCTTTTTGGGAGGGGGAAGGAAGAGAAAAAAAAAGTAGGGGTGGACGTCGATCAAAAGGGATCGTAGGAAGGAAAAAAGGGGGGAGTTCGATCAAAAGGGACCGAGAGAAAAAAAAACGATCAATAGGGATCGTGTATCACAGTAATGTTTAGATAGATAGATAGATAGATAGATAGATAGATAGATAGATAGATATATAGATAGATAGATAGATAGATAGATTTACAAACGAAATAAAAGAAAACTCAACACACATTTTATAGAGGTTTACAATTTAGAATCTAAATCTGCATTACTTAATTTCACAGAAAGAAAAGCATGTCTGATCGCTTGATTTCGTTGATGCTAAGTGATATGGCATCGACGGCTTCCATATAAATCAAATTGGCATTGAATGATGTTTAAATGTCGTTTCTATTAGCCAGTTGGAGATACAGCCATCAGTAAGATGATTATTATGTGCTACGCTGACTGTTAAACGGCTACAGAATCGAGCGCAACATTAGTGAAAAATACTTGAATATTACCCCTTAATTTCATAAAGTATTTCAGTGAAAGTCAATGAGGAAGAGCATCATCGAGAAAGCTTCAGGTAAAACTGGAGAAATGGTGGAGCTTTCTTTTTCCTTGGATCTCAAAGTGTGTATGTACTAAGAGGACATTCCTATAAAGTGATCAATTCTTCCTAGAAACACCGTTCTTGGAATGACAGAATTTTCGCAGCGGTTATGTGTACTAGTTTTGGTAGCAGCAGATTTTTTCTGTCGTAATGCGTGATATTGTCTCAGTAACAGTAACTATGCTTGATATCAATCACATTGAAGGATATGTGAAATTTGTGTGCTTGGAATGGGTTGTCTGATTAGGACTAAAATGTATCCGGTTAAGTTTGTAGAAACATCGATAATAAACGACAAATTGAAAACTGATATTTTCCTCTTCCTATCTTCCAAGGTGAAAGAGAACGATGCCCCGTGTACACTAATTTCTAAATAAAGACACTCCTCCAAACGCCTCGTTGTAATGGGGTGCAATTCCTTCAAACATAAACATTATTTACATTTGACGGACATTTGCCTCATCTTGTTTGTTGTTAACACAACGTTTCGGCTGATATACCCTCCAGCCTTCATCAGGTGTCTTTGGAAAATTTCGAAACTGGGTTCTCATTCATAAGGTATTTTTCGATGTTATTATTATTATTCAGGTCACTGTCTGGAATCGAACACGGAATCTTGGGGTTAGTAGCCCGCGCTCTTAACCACTACACCACGGGCTAATGGCGTAGTGGTTAAGAGCGTGGACTACTAACCCCAGATTCCGAGTTTGATTCCAGGCAGTGACCTGAATAATAATAATATTAATAATAATAATAATAACA
>NC_068983.1:157121849-157124698 GCF_001194135.2 Octopus bimaculoides
CTAACCCCAGATTCCGAGTTTGATTCCAGGCAGTGACCTGAATAATAATAATATTAATAATAATAATAATAACATCGAAAAATACCTTAGGAATGAGAACCCAGGTTCGAAATTTCCCCAAGACACCTGATGAAGGCTGGAGGGTATAACAGCCGAAACGTTGTGTTAACAAACCAGATGAGGACAAATATTCGTCAAATGTAAATAATGTACATAATTCTTCATCTCTTAAATATAGAACTGTATAATCCTTCAAACATATCCTTACCCGGGAATTAATACGGTCTCTTCATTGGGTTTCCTATAGGGAGAGGTGCCTTGAGGCGTAAAATTATTATAAAAAGTATTGGTTGCGGTTCAATCGCTGGTAACAATTAAGTTTAAGCTAAACATTTTGGAGGTGCTTTCTATAATTTTCATTAATCTGTCCACAACGTGTCCATTCGTATTGCATGAAATTGCCAGGCCATTGTATAAACCCGAGCTGTGGGAGGATGTACGTTCTTTTGGTGTGTCCAGAATAAATGATATATCAAGATCAGTGGTCTCAACTTCAACATAACTCACATAACTATTTTCTATTGTGATCCATTTAGAGTCCTTAAGAGTGACTCAACTTCTTGGCTTTTCACTACTATTCTAATATCCTTGATACCAGACTTAATCTGTTGATAAATTTGTTATCAATGTCACATAATATCAATTGTAGAAAGGGAATTGGATACAAGTTTTTAAAAAAAAACAGGAGAGATCTATCTTTTCTGTGGCTAGAGCATAGAAATTATGGCCACCACTATAATTTGACGTTTATCAGGTACCTTATAATAAATGTTTCAAGAAAGGAACATTGCATCCGTGTGTGCGGGTCTTAAGCTTCATCAGGCTCAATAACGACACTAGCCCACTCACAGGTACTGACAACACTTAATAATGCATCACAAGGATTCATTCAAGTTGCAACTTTTGTAATTTTGGAAAGGTTAAGTGCACTCTTGATTTTCTGAAGCACTTATAGTTATCTTATTGAGTAATTTTGCACTACGTTACAATATCAGATATATAAGAAGACATCAGCTACAGTTAATTCAGAGAGAGGGCCTCTGTATTCAAATTTTACTTTCAGATGCTGGCGCAGGAATTCTTGACTAAGTATGAGGTCAAAACACAGGTCGCTCCAAACGCCAAGCTGTATGGTAATATATGTGTGGTTATTAAGTTCAAGCGTTTGGGTCTACAACAACATAGCCCTTGGAATTAGTGTTTAATGATTCGCAGGCCATAGTGGTTACTTCGTCGTATAGGTAAGCATATAAATTTAGTTCTCACGCGGTTTTCTCACTAACGTAACTTTCAATACTGCGGGAATCTGAAAGAGTGTTTAACCATTTCGCCTTCAATGTTACAGAGGTTATAGCTTAAACAAGTCCTTAGAGTATAATAGTAAGTGTGGTCAGTACGTAAAAATCGACCACTGTCGCTTTTTGAGCCTTATAGGGCCTAGATTTGCAAACGCGGGCATATTGTTCCCTTCTTGAGACATTCATTACACAGCTATCTTCATAATCTTACATTAATCCCGACAAAATAGTCTTGGAGACAATTGCTTAGCAAATTTCAAGACCTATTAAAATATCAGAGGTCTTCATATAAACCTCGGCCTGTCAGAAAATTACGATGTGAAAATACTATGGAACTTTAACATACAGACTATTAAGCATCATATTATTTTCAATGACCAAACTATAGTATTATGTACTAATTACTGACATAGTAATACCATATGGTTATACTCTTGTGCAGAAGTGAACCGAAAAGTAAGAAATTATACCGACCTAGCTGATGAGTCAAAGACATTATGGTTGTTAAAGAATGCATCTACCAACCTGCTTATAGTTGACACAATTGAATTAAACATACCATTTCTATAAAGACGCTGAAACTTCAATGGTAAAGAAACCACAAAAGAACTACTTTCCTTTTGGTGATGATGATAATGAAAATAAAACTAAACGTGAATAGAAGTGTTCGTGCTGAACAATGATGTTCAGATTAACAAAAACATACAACGTTCAAAGTCAACAAGAAGTTCAATGTTACGTAAAAATTCCGTAACAATATTTGCAGATCCTATTATTGATATTTTCTAGAACGTACTTACATCTATCCTTACAAATATTTTTTCAGTGTCGATTGTATCAATTATAAACAAGTTGGTTAGATACATTCCTTAACAACCATAAAGTTTTTGCTTCATCAATTAGGTCGGTATAATTTCTTACTTTTCGGTTCTGCGCAAGAGTATATGGTATTACTATATCAATAATTAGAACACAATAGCATAGTTTGGTCATTGAAAATAATATGTTACTTAGTAGTCTGTATGTTAAAGTTCCAAAGTATTTTCACGTCATAATTTTCTATGACAGGCCGAGGTTTAAATGAGCACTACTGATATTTTACTTGAAGGACTTGAAATTTGGTAGTTAGATAGTACAAATTTGTTAAGCAATTGTCACCTAGAATATTTTGTCGGGATTAATGTAAACCATCCTGATGCGATGTTGTAGTGTTTCATAAAATGCACCATAAAAGGCGATATTTTTTAGTATATTGCATGAAATGTGAACATTCCATCTAATTTTTATATAAGACCTGTTACGATACAGGTAGAGAAATTTGAAAAGAAAATACGAAACCGGTTATTTCTCCAAATACAATGTTTCTATACTCAAAATTTTATAACATTTTTCTAACATAACGATTTAAATATATACTTTAACCATATAACACAAGCCTTCTGTAGCTTTTTCACTCTTGTTTATCTTATATATATATATATATATATATAT
>NC_068983.1:157125256-157136601 GCF_001194135.2 Octopus bimaculoides
TATATATATATATATATATATGGTGCTGAAGTCCTGTTTTTGTATCGCGAACGATGTTGTTCTTTTTATCTCATTCCTTCCGGATTTCTTCATTCAGGCAAAAGGTAGTTTGGGTTTCTTTTATTTATTTATCTATCTATCTATCTATCTATTTATGAAGCATTTAGTTATTGAAAGTATTGGTCATGTAAAATCAAACCACGGTCGATATCTATGCCTTCATCATGCCTGTTTTTTATTACTGCATTGGATATAGGATTTAGCGGTTCGAAGTGAGAATTTTTTGCTATGGATATAGTCGATTATCTGCTACTTTTAGGATCATAAAATGCATTTCATCCTTTCGTCGTAGATAAAATAAGTACCAAGTGAGTACTGACGTCGATGTAATTGACAAGCCCTACTCCTCGAAAATTTGGGACCACGTAGTATGGTTGATATTTCTTCATTCGGGCAAATAATAATGCAGTAATAAAAAACAGGCATCATGAAGGCATAGATATCGACCGTGGTTTGATTTTACTTGACCAATACTTTCAATAACTGAATGCTTCATAAATAGATAGATAGATAAATAAATAAAAGAAACCCAAACTACCTTTTGCCTGAATGAAGAAATATCAACCGTACTACGTGGTCCCAAATTTGGGATATCGTAGTACGGTTGATATTGTCGACGATAGATAAATAATACACTGTAACAGTGTTATAACAATACAAAATAGAAACAGCGGCAGTAACAAACACGCAACTAACCAATAATCTTTTACGAACCAACAATCAGTATTTCCAACACACTAACTCGAAATGTAAATTGTACCTGGACTTCGAAGACCAAACTACGAACTTCCGACTACGTCAGAACGTTACTATTTATATGTAGTGGTCCCGTTTATTCTCGTCAGAGGATACTCTCACCACAACATCTCCCCTTTTGAGATTTCGAGTTCCGAAGGAATAAAGAAATTATATTTATTATTATCATTTTTTAGTATCTTTTTCGCTTGGGCCTTATCTCACGATGTTCGGTCTGCTTCCATTTTCTCATGCTGGTTCTGCCGGATTCCATTACTTAGTGCTGGGACGTCGAATCCATCAAAAAATACTTCTATAGGAATTTCTCTCCGTTCTTCGGTATGTCTCTTCTTTAGCTGATTTATGTGTCTCTTATGTTCCCAGCGTGGTCCTTTAATTAGATACATCACACTTCCTATTTTTTTGGTTACAAGGCCATCCTCCAAGCCTTCTTTACTATTTCTGTAGGCTTTAAAATATACTTTATCTCTTACTTCGAAATATTTCGTTGCACCTTTCGTATTTCCTTTACATTTTTTTCTCACGAACATCTTGGACTGGGGGTTACTCTATATATCCTTAAGAATTTTGTTAATGCTTAGTCGTTACTTACTTCTTTCCTAGCCTTTTTAACGCTCTTTTGAACGTGACCACGAATCTTTCTACCTGCCTATATGACCTCAAGTGGTAGAGTGGAGTGAAAATATACTTTATCACATGAATTTTTGCAGAAGTTCTTGAATTCATACCCCAAGAATTGTGTTCCATTATCAGAAACTAACGTTCTGGAACATTATCAGAAACTAACGTGTCTGGAACGTGAAAACAATTCATATAGGAACTTTATAGTTGTCTTAGCGGTTGATTTATTGCGCCTGAATACCTCTGGCCACCTTTTACAGCTGTCTACCACGATTAGATACTAAGCGCCATTCACCGGTCCGGCATAGTCGATGGGTTCTCAGTCTCTGGCCACGATTGATATTTTACCGGCAGAGCTTTGGCTGCGGACACGCAATCTCGACAAGTTCTTGCCAAATTTTCGATATTCCGTTCCATAGTCGGCCAATAGATGTAGCTCCTCATCAGAGCTTTCTTCCTCGACATTCCCGGGTGATCGCTGTGGAAATGCTGTGATTCACGCTTTGTAGTCGAGACTTCAACTCTTTGCGCATACATCAGAATATCATCGCATATTGAGAAACTACTCGAATTTGTATTTTTAATCTGCTTATTTTTTAAAGCTTCTTTCATTTTTGTAATATACTCATCGCCTACAGATTTCATTCTTATATCTTGTTCAGTCACTGGCAGTTTTTGAATAACATTAGTCATAATACTTTTTATTTCATTTTCTGCGGCTATCACGATATCTTCTAGTGGTTCCGTATTTTTTTCGATGGAATATACTGCATTTTGAAATTGTAATTTAGTAATATTATAACCCAACGTTATAGTCGGTTCGCTGTATGGGTAGGTAACCCTTTCTTTGACCAATAAATTGATAGCAATAGTCGATGATTTGTTTGTAACAGAAAACTTTTACCATGTAGAAACCTGTGAAATTTTTTCACATCAAAGATAATCGATAGGGCTTCTTTTTCTATCTCACTGTATTTTTCTCTGCCGTTATCAGCGAGCGCGAAATATGAATCATTAGTTTCATACTTCCATCTTTATACTTGTGTAACAAAACTGCTCCTATTCCGTACTCCGAAGCATCAGACACTACAACAATGTCCATTTCAGGAACGAAATGCGCTAGAGACAGATCTGCGATTAGAATTTTTTTATTTCTTCAAATGAGTTTTGGCATTTAACCAACTAATTCCACTTTACTTCCTTTTTTAATAAGTCATTCAATAGAGCTCTTAATTTGTGTATGTTAGGAATGTAGTTTTGGTAGTAATTTGCCAGACCAAGAAACGCTTGTAGTTGGTATATTTATTATGGCATCAGCCCTCGACACGTCAGGCTGTCTACCATTTTTATTAATTATTTGCCCTAAGTACTTAATTTGAGGTAAAAAGAACTCGCATTTTTCTTTACTCAAAGTGAACCCGTACTCTTTCATTTTCTTGAACACAGCTTTTATATGCTCCACATGCTGTTCACGCGAATTATTCTTAATCAATATATCGTCCAAATAAGGGATTGCAAATTCACAATCAGATAAAATAGCGTCCATGATTTGCTGAAATATTGCCGACGCAACCTTTAATTCAAAAGGCAACCGGGTATATTTATACAATCCTCTATGTGCATTTATTGTCAGATACTTTGAGCATTTATCATTTACTTTAATCTGTAAATAAGCATCAGACAGATCCAATTTGGAGAAAATTTTTCCACCATTTAATTTTGCGAAAATGTCCTTTGGAGTCGGGAGTGACATGTTTTTAAGCTAATGTTCAATCCTGTTGAGAAATCGGCACACAGCTTAATCTTATTATTTTTCTTTTTAATGCACACCGTGGGCATCATTTTGTTGATTCCACGCTTTTCTAGTCTGTCCAACTCTTTATTTATAATTTCAATTGCTGCGAACGGTACTTTTCTGTTAGATTTAAATACAGGCACAGCGTTTTTCACTTACTTGAAAGCAGGCTTCAGTCTTTTTACATAGACCTAAGTCCTCCGATAGTACTTGAAGAAACATCCTTTTCAATTTTCACTTCAATTCCTCAGATGATTTTCTTTTAACGAGACAACCATTTATGTTTTTGTAGTAGAGACTTATGGGGAGGTGCCATAAGTCAAATAACTCCAACCAATCCGTACCAAACAGATTGATTGTGTTCTCCATAATGAATACTTTTGCTTCGCGTGTTTCTCCTCGAAATGTGACGTCTGTACACATTTCGTCCATGAAATGTAATTTATCACTTGTCAGACCAAGCGCAATTTTTGCTGTTTTACGTAACCCCGGTTTCCCGAATTTTCTCTATGTATCAGCACTTATGATTGAAATATCACTACCCGTATCCAACTGTAGTTTGATATTTACACCATTTATTTTCACGTGTACGAATTTTCATGCTGTTGTGTCGTATTCACTTTCTGCTGAAATCACCTTAGAACTTTTTGCGTTCGACCTTTGTAATCTTATCCTGCAGTGTGAGCTCTTGTGACCAAGTTTCTGACAGCTATAGCATTTTCGGTTTTTAAACGAAGACTACTTTCTCAAGTGTGGGCCTCTACATCTGTAACATGGATTGGGCCTGGCACTCTTTTTTGGTCGTACTTTCCGGGTCGACACATCTGTATTTTTGCGAAATCTTTCTTTTGAATTTTTTTCACGTCGTGCTTCAGGTTTACCATTGTTTGACATTCTCCTGCAATGGTTGGTAGGATTAAGTCTTGCTCCATTTTTGAGAGAATCCTTGCCCGAATTTTCCTATCTTCGGTTGCCGTAAGGCCTTGTACGAAGATAAGGGATTTAATCATATCCTGAATGAGTTCTTGAAGTTTAAAGTTTTCACACATACAGCTGACTACTCCGGCGTATGTAATAAAGTCGTCATCGTCATTTTTTGTTAAGTTCCATCACTCCATTCGAGTGATAAATAATGGACTTTTGTCACAATAGTTTCTTTGAAACAAATCTCATTCGACTTTTTGGGCAGGATAGAGTTACAATAGCGTTCATGTTTGGCTGGAGCCACTTTGCGTAGTAATAGCTTCACTTTCTCCTCATCCGACCATTACTTGCAATCTTTGCTAAAAATTTCCTCGTATTTTCTATAGTACGCAGGAAACGTAATACCGTCCGGATTATGAGCGAATTCAGAAATCGAGTTCACACGCCGTCTGGGTCAAATGAACTTACCGAATTTTCGGACTTCCTTGACTGTAATTCAATTAACTGTTGTTGTTGTTGTTGTTGTTGTTGTTTTGCTTCTGCAACTCCTGTAGTTGTTCCTGTTGCTTCTCTTGAAGCTGTATTACTGCAGCTAATAGTTTCTCCATAATTTAACAATTTGTATGACGCACAAATCGTCAAATAACCTACGTAAGCTTCGAAAAATCCTCGTCACCAGATGTTATATCCTTACGTTTCCAATATCGTAGTACGGTTGATATTGTCGACGATAGATAAAGAATACACTGCAATAGTGTTATAACAATACAAAATAGAAACAGCAGCAGTAACAAACACGCAATGAGCCAATAAGCTTTTACGAACCAACAATCAATATTTCCAACACACTAACTCGAGCTGTAAACTGTACCTGAACTTCGAAGACCAAATTACGAACTGATTTCTTTTATTGAGCACTCAGGTTCGATAAAGAGGGGACAATACAAGGACAGACAACACAGCACAGTGGAGTACATACAATATATAACGAAGGAATGAAATTTATGAATTATAATGAAGAAAATGAAAGATGAAATGTCTTACCTGCTCCCCACTCGCAGGCAGTGTCATTTAACTGTCTATGGATAACGTTTAAAAAACAGTTCTTTTTTCTTTTTGCATCTTTTTTTTTTAAATCACTATTAATTTTTAAACTTTTTACTCCCTTTTCCTTTTTTTTTATCACACTAGGTACTGCGTCAACTCATTGAATTCCACCACTGGTGGCAATTCATCAAATTGAATCTGCAGTCCCGTTATCTCTATTTTATTTCCAAATAGTGGAGGCGCAATGACCCAGTGGTTAGGGCAGCAGACTCGCGGTCATAGGATCGCGGTTTCGATTCCCAGACCGGGCGTTGTGAGTGTTTATTGAGCGAAAACTCCTAAAACTCCACGAGGTTCCGGCAGGGGATGGTGGCGAACCCTGCTGTACTCTATCACTACAACTTTCTCTCACTCTTACTTCCTGTTTCTGTTGTGCCTGTAATTCAAAGGGTCAGCCTTGTCACACTGTGTCACGCTGAATATCCCCGAGAACTACGTTAAGGGTACACGTGTCTGTGGAGTGCTCAGCCACTTGCACGTTAACTTCACGAGCAGGCTGTTCCGTTGATCGGATCAACTGGAACCCTCGACGTCGTAAGCGAAGGAGTGCCAACAACATTTCCAAATAGCTCTTTTAGTTTCTCACCCCTCGCTCTATCAAACAGGATTGCTTTGCTGTTTTCGTCGAACTCGTTCGGTGCTAATCTCACCCTAATTGCAGATTTTATTTTCGTAATCTTCATCTCAATTTCAACACTTTTTTATATTCTATCAAATTCCATATATGTTTCCCCTTCTCTATTCCTTCCTGTCTTCCATTCTTGGTCTCCTCTGATGTTACTGGCATTGGTAGCTCTTTCTTCTCTGTAGCTTTTTCATTCGATGCTGCTGGCATCTCCCGTCTTTCTTCCTTTCGTTTCTGTAAATTCACATTCTCCTCCGCGCTGGCTCCCTTTGATGTTGTTGGTCTCTCACACTGAACCACCTCTGCGCCTGTTTTTTTTTCTTTTTTTTAGCGGACTCTTTGGTGGTGAGTCTGCGTTTCCCTCTCTCTTCTTTCTTTTCACCACCGTATATTGCTCCTCTTCATTCTTTGTACTCTTTTCGCAGTCTGGTTTTTGCTCCTCGATATTTTGCTCCTTTTCCTCTCCCTGCTGCTCCTGTTCCATCAAATCATTGCGCTTCTGGGGCACCTTGCCTTCATGTATACTCGTACTCCGCACTGGTAGCAGATGGGAAGTCTTCCCTCCATCACCACACTTAATCTCACTCCCTCCGGCAGTATGACTTCTTCTGAAATTTTATGTAAATCCTGTAAAATTACCTGGACCACCACCTCGAGGCCGTATCCCCGCCAGTTTACCCCAGTTATTCTTGTCACTTTTAAAACTTTCGCTTCTTCCTCTGTTTTATACAAAATAGCCACCAGCCACGTCTCATCAATCTCCAGGGATACTCTGCCAGTCCTTACTCTGGACACACGTTTGCCACAGTAGGTTGGCAGTAGTACCCACTCTGATGACCTTAACACCACAGTGTAGTGTTTTATCGCGTCTTGTTCACTCGCGAACCTTACCTCCACTGTACCGTATTTTTCCCCCTGGTATAGAACGTCGTAAGGCCTTTTATCGCTTTCAAACACTCTTCCAGTGATTCTACCGTCGCTATTTCAATTTTTTTCGTTTCCGTGGACAGCGTTCTATACACTCCAGTCCGCTTAGTTGCAATCTCTGTCACATCTTGCGGCGGGGTAAACCTCAGGCTGGTACTGTCCTTTTTGATTAGTTTGTTAAACTGCTTCACCTTCTTTTCTTCCAGTTTAACCCCTCGAACCTGTAGAACGTCTGCAGTTAAGCTTCTTTCAGTTGCGGCAGCATAGCTGCCGACTGGTTCGCTTTCAATCGTTCCCTTTCTTACTACTTCACCCATAAATGGGGAAGAAAACACATATAACAGGCAAAAATAACAGCAATGAACAGTAGTAGTAGTAGTAGTAGTAGTAGTAGTAGTAGTAGTAGTAGTAGTAGTCAAGACTTACCTTCCCCTTTCATATAAAGGTAAAAAAAACTTGATATGTCTCCCTTGTATTCGAACGAATTAGATTGTATCAGATGTCTGTAGAAAGTTACAAGCATAGCTTTTGGGTTGCGGTTTATATATATAATTTTGTGACCCTTCAGCAATTCCGGAGGAAGAAGTTCAATAGGAAGGTGTGAGTTTAAGAATCGTGGAGATTCAGCAGCTTCAAGTGTTTCCATTGGGGCCATTTCTATAAGCAAGTCTTCTTTTATAGCGGAAACTCTTTCACAACTTCCTTTCAGTATCATAGTTACTATTTCAAACATCCAATGGGACCCTGAAATTAATACAATATAAACATATAGGGGGTTCTTATAAGGTTGTTATCCACCCCTGATTGGAACTCTCCCGTATGACATGTACGCATGCTCAGTGACTTGCTTTAACAGCTGCAATCAGCTGAATGCACATTGCCAGTGACCTTTGACATAATTACCCACACTCTGTGGTCAGGATTCTTTTTTTGGTTTGATGTCGGTATCGAAGGGATTACCAGACACCGGACAATACAGTGAGAGCAGCTTTCACTCACATCGTGGTATTCGATGCTGTGTACGTATCTGTCGTGGTAAAATATGCCATTCCTTAACTGTTGCTTTGCTTTCATCCGTAGCACGAGGTAATTATGTCATTATCTGTGAAATTCGGCAACTTACAAAGATCAAGCAATACTTCACCGAGAGGAGATATAAGCTTCTGCTTATTTCTGTCTGAAGTATCGTCCGATACTTCAGACTTATCGTCCGATAAATTTACTTTGTTGACATTCTTCATCGACAGAATTTTTATACCTTTCAACCTTTCAATCAAGTCCGCCTTTCTTCCAGTAACATACTGTCCATATAATCTTAAATATTTCTTTAACTCAGGCACAGTAAGTACTTCGATAGCTGAATCATCAAGCTGCTTTATATCCATGATAAGACGTAAAACAACAACAATGGTGTGGGTAGTCTGCGGAAGTTTAATTGTCTACATGGAGCGCCGCCTAGCCAAGGGAGATAACCTACTTATAGGAAAGCCCTATAGTTTTATTTGAGTGTTAACAAAATATACTGACATGTCTATGAAATTTTATTGGAATATTTCGTTTTACAATGGCCTTTCGAAAAGTGGAAATTTATATAAAAATAAAAATAAGAAATAAGTGGAAATTTTACCGGTGGGTATGTTAAATTTTAAGGCACAATAAGAAAATGACTCTCCCCAGACACAACAGAAATTTATATTATTATCTATTTGATAAACTCTTAGTTTCTAGAATCATGTTCCTTTTTATTTTGGGATACACACCTAAGAATGTGGAGTAAACTTGATAAAAGGTAACTGAAGTTAATTAAATACATTACCATGTAACATATGATGTTATGTTACAGGTGTGTAAGTACACAAAATCTTGCAGTGTTTAAGATTGAAGAAGAACGAGTTAAGATAGATATCATGTCAGAATGGATTATCCTAATATATTGTGTTATATGCTGTGTGAAGAAGTGTATTATTAACCTCGGGTACATTTTTAAATATTAATGTACCGGAGTACATTTCCAAGACACGTGCACACACAGAACAAAAGGAAGAGAAAATGTCTATGAGCGCTTGTATAGCTGTATGTGCATGAGAGTGTGTATTTAGAGGAGTGTGTATGTGTGTGTATGTAAGTAGTTATCCGAACGTATATGCTTATGTGTATTGTAAAACACTATAGGACAGTTTACCATTTATCAATAAAACAGAGAATATAATGTGTGACTATCCATTGATTCTCTGTAATGCAAGATGATAAGAATCAATTATTTTGGTATATATGATCATGTGTTGTTCAATAGATCATGAATTTCATAGCTTCCCTCTCACTCATGAAGTCCTTGTACTTGGCATTTAACTAATTATATATAAAGGGAGCTAAGTGCTTTGTATACAACAACGAAAATCACACTCACACAAACACACTAGGCCGTTTAGCTGATTGAATCTTCCATTACAAAATCAATATTTTCCAAACCAAAGATGGAAAATACCTGATATGCAGTCAAATCTTCAAAATATGTTGTATTGTCTTTAAAAAAATTCCTCTTTGATCATATATCTGCTACATTACAGACGAACTGGAGCTAAAAACAATAACAGCAACAACAAAAGAATTATTCCTAAAAACTAAGAAGTAGGCAGCAATATTGCAAGGAAAATAGGACGGCGAACTGACAGAGTCGTTAGCGCGCTGGGCAAACTTCTTAGCGGCATTTCATCCGTCTGTGCATTCTGAATTCAAATTCCACAAGGTTGACTTTACCTTTTACCCTTTCGAGATCGACAAAGTAAGTACCAGTTGAACACCGGAGTCGATGCAACTGACTTGTGCTCTGCCCCAAAATTGCTGGCTTTGTGCCAAAATTTGAAATCAATATTGCAAGTGAAATGAACTACTTTATTCTATTACTTGCCAATAGCATTTGAGGATTGAACAAATATTTTTTTTAGCGTAAACACCATCACATTTGCTTTACGCATCGATAAATTACATAATGACGCATGAGATACAAAAATGTAGTTTAAGAAATCATATTGTAAAAACTTACCTGCTCCAGGATATGAATACATCAAAATATCGTCGGGTCTAAATTTTATTGTGTTTACTTTTGGTATGGCGGATAGTATCATTGGTACACAAAGCATACTGTAGCCTTTATAATTATAAACAGGCATCGGATTCCCGTCTTTTCCATAGAATTGAACGTAAGTACATTCACTTTCATCTTTTAGTTCTTTCGAATCCATTACTGTTGTAGTTGTTGTTGCTGATGTTGTTGCTGTGGTAGTTTTTGTTTGAGTTTTTGCTCTTGTTGTTGTTGTTGCCACTTCTTTAGCGTCTATTTTCTCAATAAATTCCTAAAATAAGCTTCTGTCGTTCCTTGCAATCTGTGACAAATTAACCGTTCGTGAAAGTTCGCTACAGAAAAATGTAGTCTACCCCAGCTATTTACATTCTTGTATGTTGGCTGCATAAATAGAAAGTTTATTTATTCAAAATCTATGTCAATGGTTTTGAATTTAGATAAACATTTTATAAATGGTTCTCAGTTTACAGGAGCTGTTCTGATAAAAAATTTTTAAAAAACAAAGTAACAGGTTTAAAGTTCATGCTAGTTATCATCACATGAGGCGACAACACGGCGGTTATATGGTATCTAGAATATGGATTAGAGCAGTGGTACATGACATAGAGCAGTGGTACATGACATAGAGCAGTGGTACATGACATAGAGCAGTGGTTTTCAACCAGGGTTCCGCAGAAGTTACATAAATGTTAAAATCGACAGTAACTTTTAATTTTCCTGTGCAGATATGTGTGTACATGTTAGGCCTACGTGTACATCTACGAGTTGCACGCCAGCGTAGATGACCCTGATCCTTGGTGTGTAGATGTACGAGCACATTTACGAGTTTCATGCCAGCTTAGATGATGATTTAGTTGTCTTTTGTAAAATACGAGTGACTATATTTGGAAGAAATATTTTAACTGCGTAAGCCATTTAGGTATTGTTGTTAATCCGCCTTTTAACAGATCTTAAGCTTTTTAAAAGGCGTTTTAGTAATTTTTTTTCTTGTATGATGTCTATTAGTATTTAGTCAAATGTTAAGATTAAAAAATTCGAAAGAGAGTTGAATTACATATGTAGAAACAAAATAAGAAATAGGGAAACGGATACTAAATTATAAGATATGTAAATATGCATAAATATTAACTCCTTACAAATTTCTAAATTAGAACAATGAACAAATAAACGACATTTTAAATTCAAATCCGAAAATCTATTTTATTATTATATGCATATTGTTTAAATATAATCAAATACTTATTACTAAAAATAAAAATAAAAACATTAATAAAAAAAGCTAAATTTTTCATCAGTAAACTCGCTACACTTTAAAGATCATTTTGCCCTACCACTATTAGGTTTGCTTTTATATATATACAATTCTGCTTACAGCCTTACAAGTATGGATAAATTTCTGAAAAAACGTAAGTTAGATACAGATGAAGAGACGCAGGGTCTGAGGCAGT
>NC_068983.1:157137056-157138896 GCF_001194135.2 Octopus bimaculoides
GAGTGACAAAGGACAAGAAGTAAGTTATGCTGTGGCGGAGATAGTTGCAAGAAAACTGAAATCTCATACCATCGATGAAACTGTAATTTTACCTGCATGCCAGGAAATAGTGAGGATAATGTTTGGAGAGGATGCTGTATCAGAGCTAAATAAAATTCCACTTTCTGACAACACAATAAGTAAGGCGCATTCAAGACATGTCAGGAGACATTGAGTGCAATATTAAGTCAAAAATACTGAAACATAATTTTTTTGCACTTCAAGTTGATGAGAGTACAGACATCACTGGTAAAGCACAGCTCCTTGTATTTGTTTGTTTTATTAATGATGAAGCTATTGTAGAAGACTTCCTGTGTTGCAAAGAGTTGCCAGAAACAAGAAACGGACAAGATGTATTTGATGTTTTGAATTTATATTTAGAGTATTGTGGATTGAACTGGAAAATCTGTGTTGGTATTTGTACAGATGGTGCCCCTGCAATGGCAGGATGTCTTAAAAGCTTTGTCCCAATCGCACAAAAGCAAAATCCAAATATTATCCATACTCATTGTTTCATTCATAGAGAAGCACTAGTTGCTAAAACTCTTGGACCTGAACTAAAATCTGCATTGGATATGGTAGTGAAAATAGTTAATTACATCAAGATGAGGCCACTTAAATGTCGACAGTTTGCGAAATTTTGTGTAGGTATGGAAGCAGACCATTCCACCTTAATCCATCACACAGAAATACGATGGTTGTCAAGAGGAAAAGTATTGTCTCGTTTTTACGAATTAAGAGAAGAGTTATTGACCTTTTGTTTGCAAGAAAACCTGAAAGACTTTGTAGAATGTTTGAGTGATGACCATTGGTGTCCTAAGTTAGCATATCTTGCCGATATATTTCATGAGCTAAACCTCTTGAACAATGGCATGCAGGGCAGGAACGAAAATATCTTGTTTTCTACTGACAAAATAAATACTTTTCAGAAGAAATTAACAATATGGAAGAAACACATAGCTTTAGGAAATATAACTGTCCATAATATATTTTCGTCTCTTCAAATTTACCTTATGCATTTTACTAATCTGAATTCCATTTCAATTTCTTTAGTAAATCATTCTTCTCTATGCGGCAGTGTTTCTCCATAAGTTTCTTTGAGTAAAAAGAATTACAAGATACGCGTGACAAATCTATGATTCAACTGCTCAGAGAATAATGTTGCATAGTACACATGGCTTCATAGAGAATTGGGTCATACATAAATCTCGAAATATTACATTAAATATACAATATTAAAGAAGAGAACTTTAAAATTAATAAAACATCCAATCACCATAAATATTTATATTCTTTTATTTGAGTTTATTCAATGATGACTACAATATAAGAACGCGGGTTTTAAATAAGTTTTTGAACAACTAAAACCTATGATTTATAATCACTTACAATGTTCTTTTCCTATGCTTTTATTTCATTAATAAGCCGATACAAATTTTCATATTAAGACTAAAATTTTCAGCTAGTACAAAACACTTTTTTTAAAAATCAGTGAATACTTCAAAAGTTGAATTTAATTTCTCGATCAGAGAATTCCGATTGAATCTTCGCATCCATTTTTTCATTCTGCTCAACGGTCAACCATTTTTTCCATGTATCTACGACACCTGAAATAACATGAAAAAATGTATATAAAAATAGACAGACAGACAGACAGACAGATAGCTATACTATACATATGTGTGAGTGTGAGTGTATAAACATACATGTGTACATATATATAGATATACACACACCCACATGTGGACATATACACACGTATATATATATATATATATATATATATATATATATATATATA
>NC_068983.1:157138906-157140542 GCF_001194135.2 Octopus bimaculoides
TGTGTGTGTGTGTGTGTGTGTGTGTGTGTGTGTGTGTGTGTGTGTGCGTGTCTAGACATGCAACTAAATGCATGAGAATACACACATACATAAAGCAAAGCAAACAAATCTGCACAAGCACTGACTCCAAATATTGCACATATACACACAAAAATGCACAAATAAATTGCTGGTGTTGTTTAAAATTACAATGGAGGAGCCTTGGATCTAGGTTAGGAACTGGCTCTTTCTGTACTGACAGGAAATTTAGAAATAAAATTAAATAACATACATACATACATACATACATACATACATACATACATGTGGAGGTGCAATGGCCCACTGGTTAAAGCAGCGGACTCGCGGTCGGAGGATCGCGGTTTCGATTCCTAGACCGGGCGCTGTGTGTGTTTATTGAGCGAAAACGCCTAAAGCTCCACGAAGCTCCGGCTTATAGTGAGGATGAAATGGATTGAACAACTGAATCTAAGATTTAAAGTTGTTTTTACATGAAATATATTCCGGCAGTGGCGGGGTGGCGACCCTGTTATACTCTTTCGCCCCAACTTTCTCTCACTCTTTCTTCGTGTTTCTTGAGTAACGCTGCGATGGACTGGCGTCCCGTCCAGCTGGGGGGAACACATACGCCATAGAAACCGGGAAACAGGGCCCATGAGCCTGGCTAGGCTTTAAAAGGGCGCATAAATAAAAAAGAAACATACATACATGCAAACATACACACATATACACACATTCACACACACACACACACACACACACACATTCACGCACGCACGCACGCACACACATGCATACACACACACACATACACACACACACACACACACACACATAGTCAGTGGACTCTCCTATAGTAGACAACACATGCGGCTTCCGCAAATTTTTGACGAAGAACCTGCACAGACGATTTGTTTATAGTGATCAAATGTTTGTGCTGTACATTGGCTCACTTATCAACGTTCGATAATGTGTTTGGCTCCACGTGCCTCTTGATCAGAGAATGGATACCACGATCCCGCAATCATGGGTGTAACACCCTAACTACTATGCATGTATGTATGTATGTATGTATGTATTTACGTATATATTCAAATTTATTTGAGATTTTATTATTTGTTTTGACTTCTGGAATTTTTTTAATTGGCTACAGTTGTCAAGTATTTGATGTATTTTATTCTGCTTTATACGATCTTTGATATAATATATGAAATAGAAAAGGGCAAAGTAAAACTAATTCTTTCTGGCAACGGCTGTCTTGACAATTTTATTTTATGTATGATTTATAATGAGATTCTGGTCAGTGCTGACATAAAGAATGATGTATTTACACATAACACGCTGATATACACGCTGAAAAATTTCGCATATTTCTTCATATATACACAAGCACACACATTCATCTCTGTCTATCTATCAGTTTCTCTCACACCCCCTCTCTTTCTCTCTCACGCTCACTCTACCTCATTCGCTCTCTCTTTATTATGTATATATGTATGTATATATTTATACATACATACAGAAACGTGTGGAAGTATAAATACATACATGTATCTATATACATTTATATATTTGAGTACTAGTACATACATCTATATATATTTATATGTGTGTGTGTGTGTGTGTGTGTGTGTGT
>NC_068983.1:157140552-157142305 GCF_001194135.2 Octopus bimaculoides
GCGGCACATCTCTCTTCGATTCTGTTTGGTGATTCACCTTCACCACGATAAATAACAGACAAGAACCTAGCCTGCGACGAACAACTGTATACAAGAACCCGGTACGGCATGGAAGCCCTAACATCACAACGAGTGATCGCTCTGCCACACACACGCCTCAACTTCTTACATACAGACTCTTCCTATTGTGTACTCAACAAACCGGCAAATGGTCACACGTGTTACTGACTCTTTGTATCTGCTGTATCTCACGCATTCACATACATTTGTGCACACACTCTTTTGTATACACACTATTCTATTTACATGCCGGCCTGTCCTTTATTATGTTTTCATTATGTCGCATTCACACTCACACACTGACATACATATTAACGCTACAATAAATATTTCTGTTATTCATCTCAGTCGGTTGTGTCCTATCGTCTTTCATTACTGGTCATTTACGAAATCACTATGTTATCGAAGTATAACATATATGTATATCATCTTTGATATATTTTTTGTGTTCGACCGTGTGACGCGTTTAAATAAAAGGAGTCCTGTTTTTCCATTCGTCACCATTTCTCCTTTTTGGTTCGCACGGTCGTTCTTACATATGTATATGTATATATGTATATATACACAGTCATACAAAGAAAGAGAGAAAGAAAAAGAGAGAGAGAACGAAATTGTGTAAAAAGTGCTACACGCAACCACAATGCTGGAACATTTCATTTATGTAAACCCAACAACACTATAAAACTTATAAAAATTTCGTTAGCTTGCCTTTAAAACCCTGTACCGATTATCTACTGCGTGTACCAAATAATGCGTAAAGATCCATTGCTCATTTTCTAGATAGATACATTAATACAGTTACAGACCAAACAGGTATCCAACAAGGAAGTAGTTAACAACGTATTAAACTTACCAGAATGGTAAACAGTACCACCAGGTTTCAGTTTGTTTGTTCCCTCAAAATACGAAAAAACTAATTCTTTTTCTGACTTCATTTTATCAAATGAACACATATCAACAATACTTTCAGCAAGTTTGTCGGAAACTGTTTTCTCCAAGAACTTAGCAATCCGTAAAACTGCTTTGAATGGATCCTGTTTAGAAGAAATTTTAACATCAAATTGTAAAGCTTTCAGTATTTAACGTAAACATAATTTTTAATTATTGAAAAAGATTTTCTGTGACCAATATGCGATTAAAGTTATAACATGTGAAAAAATAAGCCAACTTAGAAGAAATAATAGAACGAAGAAATATTTTCGCTACGGTTATTGTAATCTTCTGATCCGAAAGAATATGGCAATTTTTTTTTTTGTTTTTTTTTTTTCAAATCTAATATATTTTATTTATACTGCAATTTTTTCTAACCAGTACTTGAAAAAGTACTATATTAGATGTGTGCGTGTGTGTGTGTGTGTGTGTGCGTGCGTGTGTTAGGTTATAGTCTGTTAAGAAGGTAGTAGAGTACAGTATAAAGCTCGTCCAAATACCTACGAACCTGGAGAACTACGTTGCGAGGAAACAATTGTAGTGATTACAAATAAATGTCCAATTATAGTCCTTGTTGACTCCAACTTATTCAATTATCCATTCACACATTACAGAAGCCCCGACGCAAATCTGGCAGTACATATAATACTACTGCTGGATAGCACCGGTGAAATCTGAAGGTGGACGAGCTTTATACTGTACTCTGCTACGTTGTTAACGTAATATAACCTAACTATATATATATATATATATATATATATAT
>NC_068983.1:157142383-157145549 GCF_001194135.2 Octopus bimaculoides
AGAGAGAGAGAGAGAGAGAGAGAGAGAGACAGACAGACAGACAGAGAGACAGACAGACAGACAGACAGACAGACAGACAGACAGACAGACAGACAGACAGACAGACAGACAGACAGATTAAAATTAAGAATAGTAAAGAAAATATATATAATTACCTTTTTCATTTCTTCAAAAGTTATGATAAGCACATTTGGGTTACCTTTACAAAAAGCATACATTTCGTGGCTATGTTTAAAGTAATCACCATAAGGAACTGAATAATTAAAAGAATGGTTAGGAAATATGCTTTTGTTTGATAAGTATTCTCAGAATAACAACCAAACTATTTATTAATACAACAAACAAACCAATATGGTCAATACAATATTTCATTTGAAGTATTGTTTTTTAAAACTCAGAAGTTTTATATTTTTGAGAGGGATATACTGAGATTTCTTTTAAAATTATATTCTTTCTCATACTATCAGTATCATACGTGGATTGAATATGGATATTTGCAGCATCATTTCGGTGTTGACTGTCAGTAACACAAGCGTCCATCGATAGCATCCACATACTTGCTGCAGAAAATATTATATTAGTTAAGAAAGATTAAAATTTAAACTGAGTTTACATATACAATATATTGTCTAACGCGGAACCTTATTGCATTGAAATTGAAGGTTCTTAGTTAAAATCAGGCCAAAATAGGTACTGGCTTTCGTCAATCCGAGGTCGATAAAACACTTCCTTGTCATATATTTCACCTGACATAATCAACTATTATAGCCTTCATTTAATGTTTTCTTTTTGCCTTGATAAAAGAAATCAATGCTAGTAAAAAATTGGAAATAGCAAAAGGTGAGCTAGTGTGAGATAAACAATTAAGAACAAGGTAGTGGAATGCGGTGGAAGAAATAGAAAATGAAAAGAAGAGGAAAACGGGAAATATATACGTGAGAAATTATGCGGGAAAATGCACCAAACGAAAGGAAAAGAGAAAGAAGACAACACAGAGAATACAATGCGCGAGAATACCAACAGTCACGATCGACATTGGACCAATATGATGGCATCGTCAGAGAAAAATAATTAATAAAATGTAAAGCTGTGTTGAGTTAGTTGTTAGTAAAATGGAATTAATGTTTATTAATTGTACTTTGTGAGTTTTTAGAAGAGCAGAATCGAATGTATAGGGATTTGATTAATCCATTAGCGGATTTAAAATTAGGGTATGGCTCTGACAAAATAAAGCACCGCCACATTACAATTAATATAACAATGAACTCCCTAAATATAACAAAGTAGGCAGTTGTTACTAAGCGCATTGATAGTAACTAATAGTTACTGCTTTAAAGCTTTATCATCTATTTTTGGTCGAGTTACTTAACTTTTTGACAAGATTTTAAGAACTATGCCAGCATAACTGACATTGTGGGTGCAGAAACTAAACTCTGAACGACTTTGTTAAACTAGTTGTAAGTGTGTACTACCATAGATGTTTCATTAGCTTGCAGTGCTTCATTGAAGACTTCTAGTGGCCGTCTTTCAATTCCATCATTAACACACCAATTTATTTGACAATAAAAGATTCAAGTTCTAACGCTTTTATGAATTTACGTTTAGTTGGGAATAAATTGAAAAACTAAAGTTTTCTCCGATAATCCTTTAATATAAGTTTAAATAACAATATATCATCCCTTCTGAAAATCGTTTTTTGTTTACATGTAAATTGTTTTCATATAACTGAAATGTAGTCGTGAAAAAAAATTTGGGGGCAATGAAATAACTGAGACTTCAAAATTTACATTAATATAAACTGTAAAGAACGACTAAAGTCACAATAACGTTGATGAATAGAATTAAAATTTGGAAGATTAGCTACTGGATTATGTTTATAAGAATTTAAATATTAACTTTCATCAAAATAGCTATGGCTTAAGTCACAATTTGCTAATTATGTTCATTTATCAATACAATAAACAATACAAATAAATTACATTATCTCAGAATTACTTAATTTCTATATATTTCGATTTTTCTGCGCAAATAGATATACATTTCTGAAAGGTTCGTTTACGATTCGTTCACTACCACTTTACAAATTACGTTGAGGCTACACTATGCTAATGACGCTAAAAATAAGAAGAAACAGGCCCAAAAAATTAAACGTAGATCGGCTTATATTGTTTTCTTTTCCTCAAATATGGGAATCTCCACTAGCAAACAAAACTCCATCTAACCGACGTAGAAGGTATGAATAATATGGCTCCACCGAACAAAGTAGAAAGAAGTTTTGATTTTCCAAGGAATGGTCAGATATCTAAGGCGGATATTTTGGATTAACATTGCTTACATATCCACACTGAGATTTAAAAAACAAAGATTTCTTAGACCCTGAGTAACAGTAAATATTTCACGGGAAGAAATATTTGATGCAGCAAGCGCATACCTCAATGACAGTTGAAGTTTCTCTACGAAGCCTTCATACTTCTCGTATGGTGCCTTGCGGTATTTGTTCCTGCCATTTGTGTTCGAGTTCAAATACAGCTATAGTTTACTTGGGAGGTAGGTTTTCCACCGCTCTGTTTAATACATTATGATACCTTGGATGTCTTTAACAAAGTCCACTCTATTGTAAGGATTCAGCAAGGTCCCCTGTTTAGGGATACGTTTCTCACCTAGTCCCACCAGCCTTAGAGGCTCTGATGTACACTGTCTTCCTTTCTAACTATAGGAAGGGAAAAAATTGTTCTGTATTGGTATGTTGGATATATTAGATAGCTACATCCTCCCGTTGAGTCCTATAAATGACGCTGATTGTTTGGTCGTCAATGACGATATCAGAACGAGGCAAGACGGCAGGCACTTACGTGGAAATTTGCTTAACGATTTATATTACCTTTCCAATGAATGTGTTCGATTGTAAGGCTACTATTTTTTCTAAGACCAAGAATGATGCGTCCGCTATCACTGGGTCTAAACCCAACAGACCTACGAGGAAAACACTCAAGCCGTTTTCATTACGTCAACAAAAGTACCGCAACAGTATCAGCGTCGTCGTCATCATCATCGTCATCATCATCGTCATCATCTTCATCATCTTATCATCATCATCATCATTAGTAGTAGTAGTAGTAGTAGTAGTAGTAGTAGTAGTAGTAGTAGTGGTGGTGGTGGTGGTGGT
>NC_068983.1:157148025-157156770 GCF_001194135.2 Octopus bimaculoides
TTTTAAAATATTTCCATAGTTTTCAAATAGGTGGGACATTCTCCTTTTTTTACTTTTGTGAATACTCGGTAGGTAGGTAGGTAGGTAGGTAGGTAGGTAAGTAGTAGCGGATCTGAAGAAATATTTAATATGAAGGATGTTTGTTCTGGATTTTGATTGTTCAAGCAGCAGCACCCGAGGAAGGAGACGGCGAAGAAGAAGAAGAAGAAGAAGAAGAAGAAGAAGAAGAAGAAGAAGAAGAAGAAGAAGAAGAAGAAGGAGAAGGAGGAGGGGGAGATTTGAATGAATAATATATCAAAGTTATAACAGTCCATCCAACTTACTTTAGGATATAAACTTTGATGTTTATTTTGTGTAAGGCCTTAAATCTGTTGATAATACGTTATATACTAATCCTGTGTTATAGGGGTACAAAGACTGAAGTGGTGGATAATGTTTTGTGTTCACATCTTCCCGTAATCGTATTTCCATTCCATCCCTACGGGATCGATAAAATAATCACCAGTAATGTTTGTTCAAACGATTAATCTCTACCTGCAACAGATTTTGTTACAGGAACATACAAATTTAATTCAATGTGTTTTACACTCAGCCATTTAGCTGCTGTCATTCTTTTATCTTTTATGAAAACTAAATATGTTTACTTAACAAGACAATGCTATAACAATCATTTTATATAATTAAGATAATTTAAAATCTCACCCGCTCCAGGATATGTATACATCAAAATATCATCGGGTCTTATTTTCACTGTATTTAGTTTGGATAAACCTAATACCGAGAATTCCGAATAAGGAATATAGTGTCCTTTATATCTATAAATAGGCATCGGAATACCGTTTTTGTCGAAGAATTGTGTTAAAGAACTTCTGATTTCTTTTTCTATTTCTTCGGAATCCATGGTCTTTCTTCGTTTACTATTATCGTTTGAATATAAGTTGCAATTGTTTCTGATTTAAAAGAAATATCTTTTTTCTATGCTTTGTTGCGGTTTGTGACAAATATATATATATATGTAGATGAGATTTAATATTCTAGATACACGCACACACACACACACACACATGCGCATATACATTACATGTCACATCGAAATTCACCTCTTTGCATAATAATTATGAAGAAACTTTATCTAAAATCTACATGTCTGCATATACATTTCTATCCGGGACCCTTGATCTCGGATAGATTTTGTATATCTGCATTATATATTTTACAAAATAATTTAACTATAAATAGAATACAAATTTCAAAGATAACACTATATCATATAATGAAATGCTGACATTTTTAACCTCATGAAACGGTGTTGTTGTTGTTTTGTTTTTTTTTATCAAGCAACTAGGTTGCACTCACAGTAATAATCTCGACCGAGATTAGCAATTAGCGCACGATAGTGGTTCGGCGTATATTTACATCAACGGCTTTAACCAATTTACAGCAGTGGTTCCTTCGGTTGCCTGCGCGCGGCAACGGTAATCACGCCAATTGAGGTCAGCACTCAGTGCGAGCTAACGTTCGGCATATATTTACGTCAACCGCTTTAGTGCAAGTACTGTTCATTTACCTAAATTATATCCCTCTGCAGGACGCTCATGCGGTATTATTCCTGAATAAGATCACTCGTTAGCAAAAGTCTTATCAACTTCATGTATTTACAATCACGTGAATTCAAAAATTGATTTTAGTGTAATAGAGTTCAAAACAGGGTACCACTCACAGTGGCATATCACATTGTGAACAATAGTATCTAGTTTCCTTGCGTTTCCCTTTTGCTTTACATGCTGTGCATCTCTTTGAAGCATTTGTCTTCTTGACGGTGGGAGAAAACATTTTCCACAAAATGCTCACATCCCTTCACCATACAATGAGGAGAGTGTCCGGAGTGGGGACGTCCACGCATTCTGTACTTTGGCAGGTCTGATGCTTCTATCATTTCACAGAACAATAGATACCTGAATGTTAATCCATCCCCCACACTGCCAAGCATCGGCCAAATCAAATGTGAGTTCATGACACACATGTCAATTATACACAAGAAAATTCTTTTGTACCGTGTCACAAATTTTCTCACCGATTTGTGTGTCGTCGCCAGCTGATCTGAGCGATCGACCCCGCCCATCGCTTCATTGTATGAAACAGCTACACTCGGTTTCATTATGGCACTACCGTCTGCAACTTGTTTCCTAGTGTCCTTCATGCTAGCAGAATGCATTGTGGATAACATGCAGACGTTTTTCTTGTCACGCCTTTCGAAGTTTTATCATGCGAGGATCGGGTGGCATGCTTTTCCTGTCCACCCTTACAGTCCCACGGGCATTAGTTCTCCTCACCTGCAGCTTCAGGAAAAGGTCTGGACTAGAAAACCAGTTGTCCATATAGATATTGTAGCCTTTATCAAACAAGTTTTCATTCAGCGACAACACGACATCAGTTGACGCAAGAGATGCTAGAAGATCCAATCTGTCCAGACCAGTGTAGATTTTGTAATTCCACGTGTACCCACAGGCTCTGCCAGTTAACTGGCATACCTTATAAACCTTATCGGACACGTTTGGTCGGGTTGTATTGTTTGAATCGGAGCCTTTCCTTGAATTTCCACAAACTCCCGTCCGAACAAATGTCCTGTGTGGGAAAATACACCGTTCTAAAATATAACGAGAGTAACTCAGAGGGCATAATATTCAAGCGCAACAGATTTGCTAAGGAAATGAAGAATTTTCCTAAAACTAAAACCTGTGATTGTGCCAAGGAAGATCGATGTCCACTAGGAAATTTTTGTAGAGAAAAAGGCGTAAAGTAACATCAGAGAGACAGGAGTACTATTATATAGATACATTATTTACACTATTTAAATTGGACGGATATGTGTCCTCAGCTTGTTTGTTGTATCAGATGTCCTGATAGAATTTTGAACCCAACCTTGGGTTCTCATTCGTAAGGTATTTTTTGCTGATGTTATTATTATTATTAATTATTGTTATTATTTATTCAAGGCACTGCCTGGAAGTGAACTCGGAATCTTGGGGTTAGTAACCCGCTCTCTTAACCATTACGCTATATGCTGGTGGGCAATTATAGAATAAATTTTAGAGCTTATAAACCCAATATTTTTATATCCTTCCTTAATACCGGTTCCCATATTCTACTCATATCTGTATTAGGTCTGCTTAGGAGGTTGTTGTGTCGTAGCATATGTACTACCTCTTTTAGTTTTCGTATTTTCCAGTGGTGTTCTCTGCCTATTATTTTAACTTCATCCCACAGGAGAAGGTGGTCTCCATTTTCCATACATGAGCAGCTATACCCAATTTTTCAACACTTCCATTTTTCATCTCTCAAAAAGGCAAGCTTTCATTCCGTTTCAAAAGCATATCACAAACGGAATACTAGTCCAAGCAATTCTTTTCTGAGAGTTTGTGAGGGACCCATATATTACAGTGAGAAATATATCCTAGCTTCACTGGGTGTTCATGAACTGTACTTTTAGAAACTTCCAACTTCTCTGCAAGTTCTCTAGTCGTGATATTTTAGTTTTATTCAATTTTTGCCTCCAAAATATCTTCATCTGCGACTGTCATCTTCCAAGCTAAACTCTCCAGCTTTAAATTTTGCAAGCCACCTTCGAACACTTGATTCACCTACAGCATCATCACCATAAACTTCGCAAATGTTTTTGCAAATCTTTGCAGCATTTTCTCCTTTTTTAAAAAAAAAGCATTACAATGTGTATATGAAATTTTTGGTTATCCATTTCAACTATCAATAAAGGATAACCGGAATGAAAGATAAATCTATTTTTAATCAGGAACAATGAAGTAATGCACTACCACTTCAAGCAACGCCAAAGTTTTAAGTGTAATACGTTTCGAGTGTGTCCAATAAAGCGTTAAAAGATTTAGCTTAAAAACACTCAGCACTTTCCGGACAGCCTAATGTATATATATATATATATGTGTGTGTGTATAGGAGTGGCTGTTTCTATATATATATATATATATATATATATATATATATATATATATTCGATTGCAGATGCACTGATTATAAGTTGACTTATCATTTCAGAGTAGCGCAAAATTTGTCCTTACTATCTGGCTGAAGACTGAAACAGCGGGAACCTTCGTCCGTGACCGCGAAATTTGAAATCATTGGAGAATAATTTTGCCGTAAAAACTACAACTTAACAAATATTCCACTCTGCTATACCTATTGAGTGCGTTTTCTTCGCTTTTGATAACACTTAATATTTACTATACAAAAGGTTCTTTATTATATTGCGGGTCTTTATAAGTTAACCTATTCGACTGAGAACACCCAAATTCCATCTAAGTTTGTGATGATAAGGTTAATGAAATAATTATATGTTGTGAATCGTATGAAGTGAAATGCCTTTTCAATTAATCCACATTTCAATGACTGACAACATACATATAAAAATACGTATCTGTGCGCCTTGAATAATTCTCCTGCAACCTTTTGTACATCTGAGACTGTTGGCTATAATGAGTATGATTAAATTCATCCGTGGATGCCATAACACCTTCAAGTCAAACCTAAGTCTGGTATTCAGAATATTAAAAAATCATAAACATTTATATATTCTGATAAAACAAATATCTTTCTGAAGTTGAATAAAAAACAGTTTCTGTGTAATATTATCAACCAAAGTTATAGAAATAACAAAGTCACATCTATATTATAATGGAGAAAGCTGCTTATTAATTGGGTGTGTAATAGTTACTAAAAGAAAGCAATTATTAAAGGCTTGACCATCTAGAATTTTTTTTATAAATTCATGTTCCAAGAAATTTCCTGTAATTTCGATTTCTGAAGTTTATTGATAATTTAAAATACAAGTTCTTCACAAATTTAAATATCCGTTGCATTCACTACGGAGTAGATTTAATAAACAGTATTAATTCGTTACAGGCGAAATTTTCTGTTTTCATTTGCAACAGTCTCTCATTCTCTTTCGCCTCTATTTTCATTAATGATAATTTAATAAATATTCATTTCAATGTTTTCATTTCAAGTTTTATTTCGCTATTTTTAAAACCCACAGTTTACTCGTGAATGAATGCTATCACACAAAATAACTGTATAACTTTGATGATTATCTTTTATAAAATGAAAATATTTTGATATACCGGTAGAGTTAGGTGGTGTGCACTCGCTTTACCTTCACCTATTTTATGATGTTGTGATATACGACAGAAATGATTATAAAATAATAGAGTAAATATGTTTAAGACGTATGCAAGTTATGTTATTTTTATTTTTGTTTTCAGTTAACAGAGAAAATAAATTATAGAACATATAACTCAGTGGCTATTTGGCCCATCGTATCATTAATAATACCTGATTAGTAAAAGCAAATTACCTTCCCTTGTATCATCCGACATGTTTGTTTATATTCGCGAGTGCCCGTTTTCCGTTTGTTTTATTTTTTAGTATAAAATATTTTAAAATGGATAAATCTTTCTAATTTTTTGCATGCCTCAGTTATTTTGTATATATTTTCCATTTTCGGAACTTTTTTTTTAAATTGCATTTCATTTTCTTGGAGAGGTGCGTTTCTAAAGGAGCGCCGAAAAAAGCACATGGGTCTGTGTGAAACAAGGGAATAAACGACGCGCTAGAACTTATCATTCTATCGTTGACTCGTGTCTTTTGTTGTGCTGACCTTGAGCCACTACTGTGTAAGTTAGAGACATTGAAGGGCATCCCACGTGACTTAGGATGCAGAAGACCCATGTCGGCATGCGTGGACATGTCACTGTCATCATGTCGGATACAAGAGATATCGAGGTAGTCGACATCGCTAAAAGACTGAGGCGATGATAGGAGCAAAAATCAAACAGAAAATGTCAGTAAACCTGCAGCTTGGCAACTGGTGAGGCAGGTCCTTATCATCCAACAGCATCGTGGAGGACTGCTCTAATAGACCGGTTAAATTGCTCAGGGTCTGGTTTGGTCCAGATCTCCAGATGTAGAAGAACTAGAACGAGATAAAGAACGGGATGGCAGTCTCACCCAGAAATGGGCCAGGAGAAATCTATCCCTGAAATTTCTAGCAAAGGTGACGAATGCTTACATTACCTCCACCATATCTTACCACCTGGCCACCGTTATTTGCCCCGGTTAACGTCTGACAAAACTGAAATATCTGTTCTGCTTTTTGTTAAAGAGACGCGTTCCACTGGTCTGGCGTTCTATTTGCAGTCAACACCCACTGAGTGAAGAACTGGACATGTGGTTGACGATGCACTGGCATACGCTGAAACTGCAACACCTCAAGCAATTCCTTTACAGTGAACAGGTGTGGTCAGTTTGTTAGACGCGTTCTTCCGCGGCTCATCTTTTTGACAGAACTGCAGTCCTGGGTCAAGTAAAGACTGAAATAGGTCTCTTAGAATCTGGAATGTCAAACATACTATGCGTGCTTGACAACATTCTAGAACCTCTAGAATTTGAGCATAATGGTTGGTAGAATTTCCCCGTTGGCATTCTATACGGGATCAGGAGCGGGAAAAAGCGACAATGTCCTCGGGGAACTGTGGGTATCAATGAAAATCAGTTGTCTGGGAGTTCTACTGAGAGAAATAGCTGTCCGAGATAAACCCTACAGGCATGGAAGTTTCGTCATTAAAGCCTGTCCAAGATGCGCAAAGCGCCGAAACCCTTCTGCACACGCTCACCCAGTTCTCGAGTATTGCTAACTGTTGTTACGTGTGGAGCAGAGTAGGCTATCAGCTGAGTCTATTGAGAAGATTGCCCCGTCGTTTTCCTTTGGCCAGGAAGCACGGGTAATCTTTAGCTGCCTGGTGGCTTGGCTTTTGTGAAAGAAATATTGTGAGGGATGCGATTGAAATGGTTGAAGACAAACACCTTGCTCTTTGGCGGAGCCCTTATCAACTTTTTCATGCTACGCTTGAAAGGAAAAGTTAGAGTGAAAAAGGGAGTGTCACATCCCAACAAATTTGTGAAACTGTGAATGAAATTGGAAAGTCAGGTCCATGTAGGTAGGCCTTCTCTGAGTATGTGCCCTATACCAGAAAACAACTCGGAGAAGGCACATACAGTAGTAGTCAAAATGACATGGATTGTGTGGAGTTTTCACAAGTAGCTTTCGGAAATCTCCATTTTGGGGAATTATTCTTTGGTTGTTTTTTTTTTCACTTCTTTATGTTGTTTCCATTATTTTTCATTTTTACACGCTTTATCATGTAATTTCTCACGATCGCTTTGGACCGTCCTCTGTGTTTTTGTCAACTCTTGGTGGTTAATAAAGAAAACACTTCCAATCAATTAAGATCAGAAGCCATGAGAGCCACTACCTGATACTGCAGCAGGGCATTATTATTGTTGTTGTTGTTGTTGTTGTTACCCTGCGCGTGTAAGCAAGGTATTGTAATCACTCGTCTTTGTATGTGTGTGTGTGCGCGCTTTCAAAATTACTGGGAAACGGCTGAACAGATTTTCACCAAATATGGCAAAATTACTCATTGGGTAAGTGGCTCGGAATTATGAAAATTTGGTTTGATTATCTTCAAACATACATAAATACATTCATAAATATGCAACTCTGTGTGTGTGTGTGTGTGTGTGTGTGTGTGTGTGTGTGTGTGTGTGTGTGTGTGTGTGTGTGTGTGTGTACAGTGGTGGATTCGAGGGTTTCATTTATTAATGAGTTGATTTCTTAATTTCACCGGAGTATAAATACTTATAATGGTGAGACTTAAATTTTTTTTTTCTTAATTTAAAAAACAAATCGAACTCACAAATTTCCCGATAAGCAAGTGGTCGTAGTTTTTATATCCTACAACGAACTACAGTACGTTTGATACACCTGCCATCATTGAAAAACGTTGAAAACACACAAATTCTATGCAATATTTTCTGTAAGTATTTCATTTTGTTCACTTTCTTTTTCATAAATCATAATTATTCATATTCATGATCATTATTTGAATAATCATTTATTTAGTCATATGCAAATTTTACTCATATGCAAATTGTATGTTGAACTTTCCAAAACAACCCCTGATTTTCTTTGTCAACTCGTATTTTAGCATTTCACCGTAAAATTATCGGAATAGAAAGTTGTTGTTTTTTTCTAACACGCATGATTCTTTAGCGAAAATTTTTTTCTTAAGTTTAATTCCAAACCTCCTAAAATAACATTCAAATTTCTTTGCCAACTCGTATTTTAACGTTTACGCGAAAACCAGTTGAAATATAAGTAGCTTCTTCGACGCGCCTGGTTCTTCAGTAGAAATTTTGATGACACGATGTCATGTTCTATCTCCTGCATATTGATTTCAGAATTAAGGGTTAATGTCAGTTTCAGTCGATCATTGTAGCGTCGTTTAGGGCAGCTACGTAATTTCAAACCGGTATCGAGTTCACTGCAGAGGATTTCACTTGGTGCATGATGCTCTTCATACAATGGACATGACCTTCCCATCTGAAGCAAAGTTTGATTATGATGCCTTCGGTGCTGTTGACTTAGGCCCATTCAAGTATTTAACAAGGTAGTTAACACAGTCAGCCTATTTGATGTTCATGTGTAAATGTCAAATATTACATTGAATATATAAGAGAAACTATTCTTCGATTAAAGCAATAAAAATTCAGACACCGCAGATATATTATTTTATCCAAATTTATTCACTGATGATTACAATATAACTATATATCTACACACACACACACACACACACACACACACACACACACACA
>NC_068983.1:157158338-157162788 GCF_001194135.2 Octopus bimaculoides
TATATATATATATATATATATATATATATATATATGTATGTATGTATGTATGTATATATGTATGTATGTATAAAGAAAGAAAAAGATAAAGAGAGTATTTATTCATATGCAAATATGAATAGGTAGTATTTAGAGGCCTAAGAGATAGGACAAACTTGTGCGAATAGGGTACCATACACTTAACCGAGATTTTTAATTTTCTCAATTAGTTTCCATTTCTGTATTATGTATAATAACGCAACACTTAATTTTCAAGTGACTCAGACAACTTAACTCAGATTTAGAACTGCGAGATAGGAACTATTCACTTCTATAAGCACAACAACAATATAAAACTGACAAAAGGTTCCTGAGATATCCACTATCTAAGTGTCTTCCTTTTAGTCATAATGGATTTCTTCTATCAGTTTAAGAAAGGTGTTTCTACAAAGATGAAGTATGTATATTTGAAATTATAGAAATTAAAATATAAGGAGTTATATACGTACCAGAATGATAGAGAGTTCCGCCTTCTTTGAAGAAGTCTTTAGGGATATACGAACGAACCAATGGCTTTTCAGATTTCATTTTATCAAATGAACACATATCAATAATACTCTTAGTGAGTTGATCAGAAATTGGTTTTTCCAAGAAATTAGCAACACGTGACACTGCTTTAAATTGATCCTATTGTAAAGAAATTTTTAACTCAAATTCCTAAGTTTTCAGTAAAATATGTTCGCGTTACAGAAATATGGTTAAAATATGATTAGATTACGACGAAATATGTAATTAAAATATGATCTAAATTATGACAGAAGAAAGAAAGAAACGAATTTATTATAATAAAAAGGTAATGAATTACATTCGTTATGCTAATCATCATCTTCCAATCGGAAAGAATTCGGTAGTATTTAAGAAAACATCAAGCACATGTTTATACATTAGTTTTGTTTTGCGTTTTTTTTTGTTTGTTTTTTTTTTCTTATCAATACTTGAAAAATTAACATACATTTTTTATTTCTTCATAAGTTATAATAAGAACATTTGGGTTGTTTTTCATAAACTCATAAAATTCCACAGTATGTTTAAAGCAATCAGCGTAAGGAACTGATTAATTAAAAGAAGAATCAGGAAATGCATGATTAGAATACAACGGCCTTTTTTAATAACATCAAATTAACAAAAAAGTAAGTGGAACATTTAAGTTTAAACAAATACAGTTGGTAACTTTTTCACTAGGCACAAAAGTTCATACTTTTGAGATTCTGTAATGTTTATGTTTTACCCTAGAAACATCATTAGCATATGTAGGGATGAGATGGGGCTGTGACGTCAACGGTCAAGGGGCCCCAACGGAACAGGAAGGGGGAGAGAGGAAGTGAGGGAAGCAAGACCAGGGTCGTCTTCTTGCGGCCTGGGGTAGTCGCAGTGAACGGACGTCAGTGGAACGAGCTAGCGAGCATTGGTAGTAGCAGCTGCTAACATTAGGTGAGACGGATAGGGAACGTGTTTGGACTTAACACAGCTGGACAGCCAACAACGAGAGGTAGGTGTACCGTGTTTTATTCCCAGCGCTAGTGGGTCACTACCCAATCGCAGGGTGGCTACGAACAGCGTGCAGCTACATCAAGAGACGAGCAGATGGGGAAAACTGGGGAGGTAATGTGGGGAGGGGGAGAAGTGATGATGCGGGAGACCCTAGAGAGGGCAAGAGCAGAAGACCCAGTAGAGGAAACTGGAAGAATGGAACCGTATGGTGCGATACTAGCAGCATAGTGATAGGGTCTGTACTGGAAATCAGAAACGTCGAAGTGGAAGACGCGGCCTAGCTTCGAAAAGCAGATGATTACATCAACATGGCTGAGTTGGATGCAGTGCTGAAGGGAGTGAATCTGGCCCTGAAATGGGGGATGCACTCCATCGAAATCCGAACCGATTCGGCTATCGTGCTTGGCTGAGTAGGATCAGTTATCACCGATGAAAAGAAAGTTCGAACCAAAGGGGCTAAAGAGATGTTAGTAAAGCGCCGCCTAGAGGTTCTAGGAGAGCTTGCTGCCGAATTTGGTTTGAAGCTGAGTGAGGTCTTTGTGCCTTCAGAAAGGAACAAGGCAGACATTCTAACCAAGGTGAAAAAGGACTGGTTGGCAGAGCCGGAAGATTCGAAGCAGGGGATAACTGCAGTGTATCGGCTAAGTGACTCGGAACTAAGGAAACTGCATGCCATGCATCATATAAGCGTGGATAGAACCCTGTATCTTGCCAGAAGGGTTAACTTTGACGTTATTAGAACATTCAAAAGGTAGTCGGAAACTGTGATAAGTGTCAATCCATCGACCCTGCTCCCGGTGTGCATGAGCAGGGAAACATCTTGGTAGAGCACAACTGGAGACAATTGGCGGTGGGTGTGACACACAACCGGCAGGGAACGTATCTTTCGATGATCGACTGCGGGACGGGTCGGAAGGCCATTTCGAGGGAAACGAAAACGGGCACTGCAGACGAGATCCCATGTATCCTGAACGAGATATTTCTGGAGCAGATCCCTGTGGACGAATTGCTGATGGACATCGGCACTGCTTTTCATTCGGAAATACTAAAGGAGATGCTTGATAAGTGGAACGTGCTAAATATTTCTATATACCAGTAAACAATAACAGAATATTTTTGACTACATTTAAAACACCTATTGAGATATATTATATCTCGTACTAAAATTAGCCTGGAGAAAACTAACGAGACATTTAGAAATTATTTTAAATGCTTAACAATTCTGAATGCCCGCATTATCTACAATTGAACGAAGAGGTTAAGGACTTTAATGTTAACAACACACACTTCTATGACTGTTATTTCCATAAACCTTAGCACTTCTATTGAAGACAATGAATTTGTTGCCTTTGTACACGGATCACAATCATAAAACGAAAGCAAATACTCAATATCGAATAAAAGAAAACGCTTGGTGTTGTTTTGCGACCAGATATTCCGTTCGGTCATCTATAAACATGGAATGCAATTCTTTAATACTTACCTTGGCTTTTCGGCAGGAAAGGCAAAACATTGCGAAAGACCAATAATAGCAACTGCAATACGAGAAGTATTTAATGGATGTTGTTGTTGTTGGGAGTAAGAGCGATGATATACTCGGGGAACTTTGGGTGTCGACGAGGATGAAGAAGCTGGTTGGTTTCGGACCAGAAACTACCATGGATAACTTCCAAAAATCCCTGACCTGATAATGCGACCGAGGAGTATTGCCGGTTGAGGCATTTGGTGCAACGAAAATTTTGATACCATATAATAAATGCTTAAGCTAACAGTCTTTGTGTATTTTTAAATAGCCAATATGTGTCTTCCACGTTGTAGTCGTTTCAGTTACAACACACGGTCTCGCATCAAATCACTTGCCTGGCAAATACACTTCTGAAATTTATTTAATAAATAAGTGTCTCATTTGTAATATGTGTCTCATGTGATTTCTTCACTCCACAGACATCAAACGAAAAAGGGGTTCATAGTTATTAAAATAGATCCATTAGCCGCCTAATATACAAAAAAAGCACAAAATTAAAATGAATGTTAATTTATGAAGTTGTGGCAGGGATAGGTAATCCATCTGAGACTACCATACCTCCATTGGCAATAGAATTTCACCCTTTAATATTGAAGTAGTAGTAGAAGTAGTAGTAGTAGTAGTAGTAGTTGAAGTAGTAGTAGTAGTAGTAGTAGTAGTAGTAGTAGTAGTAGTAGTAGTAGTAGTAGTAGTAGTAAATTCTAAGACTACCTTCTCCTTTCATCCAAAGGTCGAAATAGCTGGGAAAATCTTCGTTGTATTCAAATACTTTAGCCCCCACCAAATGTCTGTAGAACGTCACCGCCATGCCATGGCTTTCGGATTGCGGTTTAGAAAGATAATTTTGTGATCCTCTAATAATTCCGGGGGTAGAAATTTAGCAGGTATGTGTGCACTCAAGAGCCGAGGCGACTTAGCTGATTCGAGATTTTCTATTGGCACCCAATCTAATAGCAAGTCTTCCTTCACAAGAGGAATCCTTTCACTGCTTCCTCTCAATATCATACTAGTCAATTCAAACAACCAATGTGAACCTGAAATTAGATATAAAACCTTTAATATTTATACTTTAATAAAAAAATTTAAAAAAGGGTGCTTATTAATTAGTTTGATTCATGAACGTGTTACAAAAAGAAAGCAATTATTAAAATCTAAAATGTCAAGAGAATTCTAATAAATTCCGAATTTAATATATATTAATCTAAATGAGATTTCCATGTCTCTTTTATTATTAAAGACACACGCTTCAATCACAAAGTTAATTTTTATTCACTGTGACATCTCTCTCTCTCTCTCTCTCTCTCTCTCTCTCTCTCTCTCTCTCTATCTATCTATCTATCTATCTATCTCACTCTCTCTCTCTATCTCTCTCTCTCTCTCTCTCTCTCTCTCTCT
>NC_068983.1:157162835-157163890 GCF_001194135.2 Octopus bimaculoides
CTCTCTCTCTCTCTCTCTCTCTCTCTCTCTCTCTCTCTCTCTCTCTCTCTCTCTCTCTCCTGTACAGGCACCTTCAAGTGGTGCTTATACAACCACAGGTCTTCTTTCAGGATTCCGGAAAGACAATTCGTCACTTCCTGGCAAGCAACGTGTGGCACCTTAAAGATGAAGGAATCCCATACGATATTAAGTGGAGGATCATAGAGCGGCCGGGATCCTATAAGCAAACTTTGCATAGCGGAGCTAGCAAGGATCCTCAAAGACACTCGATATTCAGAATTACTATTAAATTCCGGACACGAAATTTATAGCCCCTACTTCCATTTCAAACGCTAACTGTTGCAAGGATGGGATACCCCATTCATCGATCAGAACAGTAAAATCTCCTTACAGGCTAGAAGCAACCTAAGGGCGGAGGTTCCCCATTCGCCATTTTAGCCTGTATGGACTGCCATCTGAACTGAACTAAGGGATATAACTTACCCTAGCGGACCCAAAATGCTTGTTCTTTGCGTACTAATTATGTGTGCGCGCGCGTGTGTGTGCATAAATCAACAATATATAAGAAGGATCTGAGAGAATAATTCCAGGGTAGCCAAATGTTGCTTAAGTATCCTAGGAAACAATGGACACACTTGTGTGGGATTTGAATCCGGGGACAAGCAAGACGTATTTAGGAGAAAATAAGAAAACTAGAGAAAGGAGACAAACGCTCAAGATGTTATTAAATCATTTACATCTTCATATCTTCTACACATGTTTCGATGGATGCAACCAAAATACGTCCGACAGGATGAATAATGGTCAGCTTTGCATCAATCTCTTCAGGGAGAATATAAATAACAGTTCTCATCAAATAGACATTTTAACAGATATATCTGTTAAAATGTCTATTTGATGAGAAGTGTTATTTATATCCTTCCTGAAGAGATTGATGCATAGCTGTCGGACGTATTTTGGATGCATCCATCGAAACATGTGTAGAAGATATGAAGATATAAATGATATAATAACATCCTGAGCGTTTGTCTCCTTTATACATATATATATATATA
>NC_068983.1:157166249-157168295 GCF_001194135.2 Octopus bimaculoides
ATATATATATATATATATATATATACATATAATAAAACATAAGTCCTGGGGCCGACTTATTCGACTAAAACCTTTCAGGACGATGTCCCAGCATAGCCGCAGTCTCATGACTGAAACAAGTAAAAGATAAAATAAGATGAGATAATAACATCATATCGAAATTACTTTGCAGACAGATTTAATGCCTTTATAGGCTGACGGCTTTCATCTACTGGAAGCATATGGAATGAAATGCCTTGCTCGTGGACACAACCCTGTCGTGAGACTCGAACGCACGATTTTACGATCGAAAACTGAACAGTCTAACCACTGAATTATCGCACTATTGTTCGGACCATCTTAAACAGTCTGCAAAAGCTAGCAGAAAGTATATATCCAATGCGACTTCCATATTGAAAGGGTAACAGTAGATACGCTTATTTTCCTAAACTAAAATGCTGAGGACAGTAAATATCCCGGTACGTCACTTTGATTGACCTCACTGTATCGACCTGGTTAACACAAATTAACACAGACGAACTTTTCAAGACTCTTCTGGAGATAGGCTGTCTACCAAAACTAAAACGTGATAGTATCCTTTCACACCAATATGAAGGAAACGTTAAGACCTTGAGTATATTCATTGCTCTTTTCCTAGTCTTGTGATTGTCCTTTGTCTTTCCAATAAGAGAGAGTAAAACACAAAAAACGCTGTACATAAATTCAAATAAAGTTCAGCACAACACTTAGTAATAAGAAACCAAAGAACAAAAGAAAAAAAGGAGAAAGAAGAAACGCACTCAACACCAGAGCTGGAGATACCTCCGAAATGGGGATGGAGGGCGCCACGTCGAAAACGGTAGAGGAGTAGGGGCCGAAACTAGACGTGGTTCTTCCTGATGATGTTTTTAGCCCCTGGATCCTATAAAGGAGCTGTTGAAGTAGTGAACCACGAAATGTGGTTGGAATTCCTCAAATAAGGTTCGGCACAACACTTAGTAAGTCCATAGACCAAAACATGTATTCGAAGTTGGAACTTTTGAACGTATTTTTCCCCTTTATTAATACGAAATAGACAGATTAAGTACGATTCTACAATTAAATTTTTAATTACGATTATTATGATGCTATATATAGAATAAATTATCCTCCTTACAGCAGTTAAAGGAATGAACCAATTAAATTAACATTGGTGTAATAATATGTTTTTTATAATACAATATTGTCAAATATTACCTGCTCCAGGATATGAATACATCAAAATATCATCAGATCTAATTTTCACTGTTTTCAATTTAGGTAAAGCAGTTGCAGCCATTTCTAAATAAAGAATATTGTACCCTTTATATTGATAAACAGGCATAGGATTCCCGTCTTTGCCGAAAAATTGTTTAAAATTAATTCCGGTTTCTTTTATTTCTTCAGAATCCATGTTCTGTTCCTTATTTATAGCTGTTGTTGATATATTAATTGTTATTGTTAGTTTTTAAAGTCTAAAGCTTAGTAATAATATCCTTGTGAGAAAGTAATTTTCTATTCCTTTGCACAGATTGTAACAAGATGCAACTGGGAGGATGCCTTGCCATGTGTGTGTGGAGTCGTGTTAGTGCATTAATTATGCAATGCGTAGATTATTTTAAATGTATGTGCCTACGTGTACAATTTTAGAAATGAGCCAGGCTTTTCTTAAGCCTGTTCGGTTTATCTATCGTACTAGACACACACAAACGCACGCACACACACATATTCTTTTACTTGTTCCAGTCATTACACTGCGGCCATGCTGGGGCACCACTTTGAAGAAATTTAGTGAAATGAATCCACCCCAGTACTCTTTTTAAGTCTTGTAATTATTCGATCGGTTTCCTTTTGCTGAACTGCTAAGTTTTGGGGACGTAAACAAACCAACACGGGTTGTCATGCGGTAGTGGGGGGAACACACACACATATACATATGTGTGTGTGTGTGTGTGTGTTCAACGGGCTTTGTTCGACCCGAGGCTATGGCAGTACACAGTTGCCCAAGGTGCCACGCAGTGGGACTGAACCCGGAGCTATGCGGTTATG
>NC_068983.1:157168395-157169273 GCF_001194135.2 Octopus bimaculoides
TCAGGAATTGACATTTGGTGCATGAGAGAGTTTGATGCAGCTGCCTTCATTTGCACGTATGTATGTATGTATGTATGTATGTATGTATGTATGTATATCAGATTTGAAATTATGTGTGTGTTTGTGTGTGTATCAAAAAAGTCATTCAATAAGTATGCATGTATTTGTGTATGTACTGATGCGATTCTGCCCTGTACTGTTCTCTCTCTCTCTCTCTCTCTCTCTCTCTCTCTTTCGATTTCTCTCTCTTCCTTTCTCTAATTCGTCTTTTTCTCCCCTTCTCCCTCTTTCGCTCTTTCTCTCTCATCCTTTCCGTAATTCTTTTTCTCCCTTTCCCCGTTTCCTGTCTGTTCCCTCTCCCTCTCCTTCTTCTTCCTTTACTCTCTCGTTGCTCACACGTGACCATCGTCCATCTTTCTTTCCCTCACGTGATCATCTTTCTTTTCTTTTGGTCTGTCACACAGACCAGACGCATTTTTATCTGTCTCCTCTCCTATCTTTTCTCTTGTCAAAGAATGTTCCTCCAACGTTCGCCACCTTACCTCGTCTGGCTTAGCGGCCCTCACTGTTTTCACTGTCTTGTTTTTGTTACCAACTTTGACCCTCCGAAAATCCCAAATTTTATTTTGGTTCGAGAGAGCAACTGTTTCTCAAAGGCACATATTGTTGTGAAATGCTCGAAATGTGGAGTAGATAAACAGCCGACAACTGGTGAAGGGTCTTTCTTTATGTTACTTGTCTTGTTTTCCATTTTATTTTTCTCGTTGTTCGCATAAAAAAGTTTGTCTTCGTGTTTCATGTTGTTTTCGTATTTCTTGGTATTTTCGTATTACGTATTGTTTACGTTTTGCGACGTCCTGTACCCATATATGCATATA
>NC_068983.1:157173728-157174191 GCF_001194135.2 Octopus bimaculoides
AAAAAAAATTTTTACAGGCGTGGGGGAAAAAAAATGAAGGCATGAGGAGAAAAACGAAAAAGGCGTTGTGAGAAGAAAATATAAGCGAGGTGGGAGAAAAAAAACAAAGCAAAAAGGAAGATGGGACAATAGGGAGAAAATGGGGTGACAGGGAGAGAAGAAACGAGAGGAGAAAAGAAATGGAGGGAGAAGAATATAAAGTAATAGGTGCAGATTAGAGAAAACAGATTAGGAACATCCAGAGTACGAAGAGACGGTAGGTGAAGGAAAGTAAAGGAAAAAATAAAGATGATAAGGGTAATAAAAGAGGTTTACAAAAGTGGAAAAGTTCAAAAGTTCGAAAGTTTTTTAGACGTCGTGGTATATTGAGGCGATTAAGTATGTACATATATGTGTGTGTATGTATGCCTATATATTTATATTTTATTTATACTATATTATATATATATATATATATATATAT
>NC_068983.1:157174316-157182297 GCF_001194135.2 Octopus bimaculoides
ATATATATACATACATACATACATACATACATCCATCCATACATACATACATACATACACATATATAACGTTATATATGTGTATGTGTACCCGACTTATCGTTCACCTTGTATCTTGAATATGCAATTTGTAGATCAACTAAAATTCTCATATACTCTTGTTCATTTTATCAAGAAGCTTCAGTTTAAACAGGTTTGACATATGTGTTTTAGATATTGTTCAAAAACATTTATATTATAATTAGGACAAAGTAATATTTTGAAATATAACCGTCGCTTTAATTGATGCAGACAGTTTATAACACATAATGAAATGTTGACATACTTTTCAGGTTGAACATGAATATTGAAGTGAAAAACTGGGCATAGAGTTGTATGGAGATGTAAACATTGTTGAACAGTGAGTAAAACGAAGTCAAGTGCGACATCCCAAAATAAAGAAATATATAACTATACTTTTTAAATGAGTTAATTTACCAGATCGTACAAATAAAAATTGGAAATAAGCAGTATGTTAATCCCGGATGTGTTTTGATTTTATTCAACCTCTTCAGTGATGTACGATCATTAACATGTATGCTAGGTCAAGGTAGAGAAATATTAAAGGTCCCCGTTTTTAATTAAGACCACATTTTAGTATAATATGCTTTGACTTTTCCATGTTTTCCATTGAAGTTATAACCAGGTACCTAAATATAAGTACATAAAGACATGTCGTTTGAAGGTTGAATACTATATTCGACCCTCTATCTCCCTCTCCGTTTCTTTCTCTTTCTCTCTCTCTCTCTTTCTCTCTCTCTCTCTCTCTCTCTCTCTATCTATCTATCTATCTATCTATCTCTCTCTCTCTCTCTCTCCACAGACACATACCTCCACGAAACAGGATGTTCATTTTTAAAGTTCCACATGCTAAACAAAACTGAATGTAACATGCTACAGCAAGTGGAAAGGGATATGTTAATAGAATATGTATACGGTATATATATTCTGTACATATGCGTATGTATGTATACACACACACGTACGTACATACATACATACGTACATACATACATACATACATACATACATACATTTACTGGCACTCCGTCGGTTACGACAAGTGTCCCAGCTAATCCAAACAGCCAACTCATGAAAAACAGAACAGCCTACTCGTAAAATTAACGTGCAAGTGACTGAGCACTCCACAGACACGCGTACCCTTAACCAAGTTCTGAGAAACATTCAATTTGACACAGAATATGACAAGGCTGGCTCTTTGAAATACAGGTACAACTCATTTTTGCCGGCTGAGTGGAAGTAGAATTTCTTGGTCAAGGACACAATGCGCTGCCGAGTATCGAACTCACGACCTAACGATTGTGAGCCAGATACGCCTTCACCACATACATACATACATACATACAGGGTATTCAGGCTAAATTTGACCATTCTTTATGTCTCCTTTTTGCAGCAGGAACAGCTTGATGTATAGGGGAATAGTCAACTGCGTTGGGGAGCATAAAGATCAAAGTTGTAGTCAGCTGACATGGACGACTGAAAACCATCTTGATATAGGAAAAGAGTTACCTGTATCAGGATGATTCGCGCCGAATGTCAAAATGCCGACTTCGTGATTACTTCTCAATACTCTGTGAACACTGTAAAGGCTGTAAGAAGTGACACGGACAACTGCAACGATGACTACGAAACAGTGGCCAGCACGGCGTTCTGACTGCGTCCACACATTGGAATTCGTGCAACAACTGATGAACATGGCCTTATTCAGATGGCTATGTGAAGCTGCTGGAGACTGCAGTCAAATCCTACTAGAAAGGGCTGCTGCTGAAAGGCCATACGTGTAGCAGCAGGATTCCGTTTTTTTGCCATGCCTGCGGAAAGAGTCAGGAGTGGCTGCAGAAGAATTTCTATGACTTTACCAGCCCAATTTCTGGCCTCCTAATTTCCCCGATTGTTATCCCATTGATTAATCTGTGTGGGACGTGTTTAAAGAGACACCAACCGCTCTGCCTACAACACCAAGGCCGAACTGGTGGCCAAGATCAAGAAAGCGTTCGAAGATCTTCACAGGGACACAGTGAGAAATGCATACACCAGGTTCCGTAGCTGTCTTGAGATCATGATGGAAGCTGAGGGTGGCTACTTTGAGTAAACTGTTATCTCCCAGCTATAACCTAATTGATATTTTTTGATATTTTAAAATACTTTTGGTCTTGGATGGAATACTATTTTCTTTTCCTTTTATGCAAACCGTCAAATTCAGCCCGAACACCCTGTATATACTATGTAATTATGCATACATACATACATGCATACATACACACACACATACATACATGCATACATACATACATACGTACGTACGTACGTACGTACGTACGTACGTACATACGTACCTACCAGGGATCGCGCTAAAGAGTAAGCAGAAACATCTGTTAGAGGCATGGCTTCAGGCCAGCGGGTGAAACGATCAATACAAGTAAGGATGTAAGTATATCCTTGACTGATGGGCCAAGGTCCAACAAGATCAATGTGGATATAGTGGAAACGTGCGTCTGGTGTACTGGAGGTGTCGAGGGATACGCAAATGTGTCTATGCACCTTCGACCTTTGGCAGTGGAGACAAGATCGAGACTAGTCAGTGATGTCACGCCTCATGTTCGGCCAGAATCTAACCGTAATGAGCTTCACAGAGGCCGAGGCTCCAGGATGCGATAGATTATGTAGGACTTCAAACGCAGCTCGTCTAGAACGAGGAGACGAGGTGACTCTGTCGATACGTCACACAGAATCTGCTTATCAGAGGTTGGCCACAGTCAAATGATTGAAACAAGTAAAAGAATGTTTTATGCCGAGACAACAGGGGTTGTCTCACTTACCACCCTGGGACTAAAAGTATGATTGAGCGATTCCATTAGCTATTGAAATACACTCTCAAAGTATGTATTGATAATAGTAACAAGATAGAATAACTTCCTTTTGTTCGGTGTTCTATATCTGACACATTGTGTACATTGATTCCAAATGTCCAGTAAACCATGTTGCTCTTCATTCACAATTGTAGCCCATATACTGACCAATATTTAACAATGGTCACGTCTTCATCCATGACTATGCGATTCAAAAGCCATTCAGCTGCCCTATTCCCTTCTATTTAAAGTGTTTCAAATAACTCCAAAGTACTTCGTTATTGATGTACACAGAAAATAAGAAAAGTAAATTGAGTGAAGCAAGCAAATAGGTTATTGAAACGATTAGATTGAAACATTTCGCCAGTTTCACCCTATCATTCCATTCATTTTCCTACACACCTAATTCTTCACGACGCTGTGAAAACATTGTACTCAATATTTCATCAATCCAATTCAAAACTACCACTTGTCCCTATTATCAGTGTTTGTTTCGTTAGCTTTGTTTTTTTTTTGGGGGGGGGGCTGTAGTTAAAACTAGGTCTGAAATATATAGAACCAAAAGCTTACAAATCGTTAGTTGAAAATTTTTAAAACAAAATTGTAGTAACGCCTTTATAGCAGACGACATTTCCGGTAAGCTTATCCACGCATGCGCAAGGACTAGTTCCCGAAGGAACACGGGCAGTCTCATGCGCATGCGTGGTCATTGGACATCCAAGTTTTGCGCCCTTATTCATTCTCTTTCTCGGCCGGCTGACCATGAGCCTGGACGTCTTCAAGCTGTCTCTCTCCAACATTCCAACTCTGGAGACAGCTCTTTCCAACATTCCAACTCTGGAGCTAGACAGATAACCACCAACATCACTGACGGCGTCTCAGCAACCAAAGGGCGAAGTGCTGCCTATTTCCTCTGTAAATAAATATTGTTGTGTTGATGGTTCAGAATCTGCGTTCCATTGTTTCTTCTAGAATTTAATGTACAGAAGCGGTGTACACCTAATGGTGTATAACCACTTTCCTATAAAATCAAAACATATTGTGCATTCGCACATACCTCCAAGCTGTTATTTGCTAGTCTTGTTTGGACTGCTCATCTGGAGTAAATAACTATAACCTGCAGTACACACGTGCACACAATGGACCCACTGTCGAGGTCAGTTATTATCATAGGTCTTTATTTTGATGAACGTTTGTCATGTGACCCTACCACTCGATTATCACACAACTTAACTTTGGTGCCTTTAAGAAAGCACTTGTTTGTAGATAACATTTTCAGAAGCACAGCATGTAATTATTTTCAATCAGATTACTGAACATTATCACACTTGCTGCCAAATGTAAACGGATATTTGTTGAACACTGACCAGTATCGAAAATGAAATCAACAGGATTCCTCAACCTTTCAGAATTTCAAACTAATACACATTTTTGTTAAAATTCTTACAGATTAGAGCAGTGAGTTGGCAGATTCATTAGCATGCCAGGCAAAATGCTTTGCAGAATTTCATCCAGCTTTATGTTCTGAGTTCAAATTCTGCTGAGGTCAGCTTTTGCCTTCTATCCTTTCAGGGTCGATAAAATAAGTACCAGTTGAGCAGTGGTGTCGACGTAATTGTTTTATCTTCTCCCACAAAATTGCTAGCATTGTACCAAAATTTCAGACCAATATTCCTAGATATATTTGGTCTCACAACTTTTGAATTAACAAGATTTCATTCTTACATTCTATGAACTGTTTTTTTCTGGTGTAGTTTCAGCTCAGAGCTGTAGCCATGCTGATGCACCGCCGTTACAATATACGAAAGATTATATATGTAAAGATTATATACATTATATAGCCATCTTTGCTGGCTATACAATAAACATAATCTTTACATTCAAGAAATATATATATGTAGTATTCAAATCACTATTTTTTAAAATTTACTGAAAAAGACTGAATATTTTATAGTGTGTACATAGTGTTACAATTACTTTTTTGTTATGAAATATATATTAACCTCCTAGTTAGTTATGCAGAAAATTCTAGTATTCTTAATTCTAAATTTGGAAAACATTCTCAATAATTTATTACAGAAGCAGTATTAACTGAAATCAGCATTCTCTAGCCTTCTACAGTATATCCACGTTAAGGAAGATATACAGAATGCTATTCTCAACCAATACTGCTTCTGTAACAAATTCTACCCAGCCTACTAGCTATATGCAACATCAGTGATTTTATTTTTTTTTTTTTTTTTTTTTTGTTAATCGCTATTTTTCTATATTAGTTGAGGCTAAATTTGTCTCAGCATGAGGTTGCTAGTGATTACTTGCTACTGTTGACACTCAAAGAAGCAGAAATCTAAATTTAGCAATTACACCACCACCACTAGGTACTTCTTTGCCTGCTACTGATATACTTAGGTGCTCTTTAGCACTATATGCCAATACGAGATGCTTTCAACATTGTAACCATGTTAAGTAAGATATAGAGAATGCTAATTCTCATTAATGTTTTATGAACATTTTCTTTTCTGTCATCTCCTTAATGGCATATATATTATGAGCTTTATTGATTAGACTAGTGAACAAATCATCACAGTTTCCAGTGTAACTGCTCATTTTTAACTTAGTAATTTCATTACACTAACACTGGATACCAACCAATTTTGAATTCTTCAAATATTAAGTGTTTAAGATGAAACTGATATTTGTTGCTGTGAAGTATATCAAAATGAATTATATTCATCATCACCATCATCATCATCGTTTAATGTCTGCCTTCCATGCTAGCATGGGTTGGATGATTTGACTGAGGACCAGCGAACCAGATGGCTACACCAGGCTCCAGTCTGATTTGGCAGAGTTTCTACAGCTGGATGCCCTTCCTAATGCCAACCACTCCAAGAGTGTAGTGGGTGCTTTTACGTGCCACCAGCACGAAGGCCAGTCAGGCAGTACTAGCAACGGCCACACTCAAAATGGTGTATCTTATGTGCCACCTGCACAGGAGCGACACTGGCAACGACCTCGCTTGAATGTTTTTTCACGTGCCACCGGCACAAGTGCCAGTAAGGCGATGCTGGTACCAATCACGCTCAAATGGTGCTATTTACGTGCCACTGGCACGGAAGCCAGACAGCTGCTCTGGCAATGATCATGCTCGGACGGTGCTCTTAGCACTGATTTTAGAAAAACCAATCTTGAACTAGTATTTTTAATTAATAAATTTAAGTATTCTTAACTAAAAGTACATATCAATAAAATTGTGACTAATTAACATACATTTTATTTCTTGAAGTGAATCTTTTTAAAAGAAATCTTTTTGTCGCTTCATTGACGTCCTTTGCACAAAACTTCAACACTCATCTTCTCACAGCAAACTTATATAAATATGCAAACCTCTACAAATTTAGTTCAAATGGATGATCATTCACCTTGCCCAACTGATATAATTCATTAATTGAATGAAATGTGTTACGTATTGGGATGGAAAGCACTATAGAATAAGTTCTTGACAAGGTGAGTTCATGTGTGTTGATACCTGGCTGAAGCTATTTCACTGCAAGGCATTGCTAATGTTTAGAGAAAGGAGAAAAACCTCACCAATTATCATTTGACCCACTTCTTAATTATAAAGATTCTTTTCCTAGTTAAAGCAAACAATATATTTGATACATCTTCAATTTTTTATCACATATCATACAGGAAATTACATAAGTATAGATTATACAGTGTATAATGTAGACACTATATTTTGGTTTTGACAACAATAATATTTTATTTCAATGTAAGGAAAAGTAAATTTAATAGAATTCTATATTCTTCAATATAAACTGTTTGACAGGCCATCACATTTCATCCAACTGCAATTAAACAAAACATGCATTATAAATAAATATTAGTCTTAAAATAATTGTTTTTTTACAAAAATTAATACACTTTTCTATTATTGGACTATAACATACACTAATATGTTATTATATTAAGGCAGCGAAATGGCAGAATCGTTAGCATGCCAGGCAAAATGCTTAGCAATATTTCGTCTGTCATTACATTCGAAGTTCAAATTCTGCTGAGATCAACTTTGCCTTTCATCCTTTCAGGATCAATAAATTAAGTACCAGTTGTATACTAGGGTCGATCTAATCTACTGGCCCCCTCCCCCAAAATTTTGGGCTTTGTGCCTAGAGTAGAAAACAATGTTATTATATTTGTCTTAAGAGGTCTAGTGAGAAATTTGATTCAGTTCCACTTCATAATAGACTATTTAGTTCTTAAAAACTATAAATTATCTACTCCAAACACATAAGCCCATACAATAAATAATCTTTCTTAAAATGCAATTTCAGAGTTCTGTGTAGGCTTTACAACTCACCAAATCATCTGCAGAGCCCTCCATAGGCTGATCTGGTTTTGAAGACTCTTGGCTCTGGCTACCAGATTTGTCTTGTCCTGCATTCTCTTCAGATTTTTTAGTATCATGTGAATCATCTTTGCCCGAGAAAAGAATAATATCAAGAATCAGAATATTTCTTCCTATTAATGACAATCAATTTCCTATTCAAACAAAACTTTCTGACTGTAAGAAATTAAAAATGTGAAAAATCAACACACATGAAACTCAATTGGTGAGGATCTGAGGCTTGGAAGTTGTCATACTATAACAACTGAACTAAGTGTTTAACTTGTCACCACTTACAATTTGTGAATATTACAAACTGTAATGTATACTTAGCGTTAATGCAACTTGAATTAATGTTGTATTGTTTAAGAGATTATGTTTTGTTATTGGAATATTATTGATAGTTCTCTTAATACTAAGAAGAAACATGACATAGAGAAAAGTTTAGAGGAAAAGAAATATTTGTTAACAATTAAAAAAAGTGTATGGAAGTGATTTATTAGATCAAACTGCTGATCTGCAAGACATATTGTTTATGACAGACACAAACAAATATCACTAATGCTAAAGCAGTGCTGTGAAAACACACACACACATATGTGTGTGTATATATATATATATATATATATATATGTGTGTGTGTGTGTGTGTGTGTGTGTGTGTGTGTGTGTGTGTGTGTGTAT
>NC_068983.1:157182312-157193341 GCF_001194135.2 Octopus bimaculoides
ATGTGTGTGTGTGTGTGTGTGTGTGTGTGTGTGTGTGTGTGTATATATATATATATATATGGGAGAATATACAAAAAATAACAACAGACGAGGACAGGTGGTGTAAATAACAAAAGTATATATTAGTATGACGCTCGGGAATACGGAAAGTCTTTGACGTTTCGAGCTACGCTCTTCAACAGAAAGAATACGGAGACAAGGAGAAAAACACGGAGAAAAAAAATTGAATAGTGTTCAGTCAACGGTCAATCATAATAATGTGTGTGTATGTATATATATATATATATATATACATACACACACACACACATTTAAAAAGGGCTTCCACATGGTTTTGACGACCAAATTTCAATTACAAAACATTCGTCATACCATGGTTATTCTCCTAAGATGCCAAACAATGGAATTGAACCCAACACCAAATGGCTGCAAAGCCAACTTCTTCATCACACAACCATGTCTAATCTTATTCAAGAAAATTATACTTATACTTTTCCTAGAAGTACACATGTGTGTTAAATATTGTTAAATAAAAAAAAAAGAGATAATGGATATAATATTCAAAGAGAATCTTCAACTTGAAAAGACAGGCAAGTAAATATCATCATCATTATTTAACATCAATTGTCTATGCTCACATGGGCTGGACGGTTTGACCAGAGCTGGAACGCTGAGGAGCTGCGCCAGACTCCAGTCTGATTTGGCATAGTTTCTATGGCTGGATAACCTTCCTAATGCCAACTACTTTACAGTGTGCTGGATGCTTTTACATGGCACCACATGGGTGTTTTTACAAGGCACTGCATGGGTGCTTTTATGTGGCATTGCATGGGTGCTTTTACATGGCACTGTCACAAGTGCTTCCCACCACCAGAAGGACTGGTCTAAACACTTCTGCTTCAGAGTATGGGTCTTCTTGAGTACATGCAATTAATAACCAAATAAGAGAATGGACAATTGCTTTTTACATCAGATTTTTTTTTAAACTTATATGTTCTAGCTTAAATACTCTAAAGAAAATCATTTGTTTGCAACAAGCTTTCACATTAGCAACTATACGATAGCATTCTTAAACAATTTTGCATTTATTTCCAATGTTAGAATGTACTGGAATAAATTTGCGTTAATTTTTGGCAAAGGTGTTTTCACAGTTAACCTCATTTCCTTATGTCAACCTGCCTGTGACATGTTCTAATTTCAAGATCATTTGTCCAGTTTTAATTAAGCAAGGATAATATACTTTTTTAAGATCAATAAAATGAAATACAAGACAACAGAAATTTTTTTTCACCTTTAAAATATTTTCCAGCAAGAAGAAGTTGTTTGAAATCTCCCTTTGGTGCATCATTGGGAGCCTGAAAGCATTGTTAAATAACAAACATTCAAAGAAATCTTAGTAGTATATATAGAGAAAATAATTTGCTCAATATTGTTTCTAAAAAAATTTAGTAATATATGAAAATTTACAAATCCTTGAAAAATTAATTAGATTTAAACAATTTAGGTAATTACATTTGGATATGAAAAGTTGGTCTTAATCTCACTTAGGCCACGCAACATAGGTCATTCTATAACAATTTCAAAATCAGTAAAAATCAAGTTCATAAATTTCTCAGGTTGTGGCACTTTGTGAATATTTCTAACTAGGGAGTTTTATACCTGCTATGTGATATCAGAAAAGTTATCAATGGTTACATCAATGATAGGTAAAAAAACAAAAATATTCTCTTTGCATTTTGGTAAGTAAATCCTGTTGTATGTTCATCTCTTCATACTGACTTTACAATCACTAAAAGGCCCAAACAATTTACAAAAGGGACTGGGACTTGCGGAGATTTGCTGTACTTGACAAGACAGGTCAAGCTAAGTAAAATCAGTCCATCCATACATAGAGGCATTCCTTTATGGCCACGACTCACTCCCTCTCCCAGGCGAGAGGTCTTTGTCTTGCAGGTGCTAGTGCCAAGTAAAATGCACTCATGCCGATGCCAAATAAGGTGCTATGTGAACACACCCATACCAGTGGCACATAAAAAGCACACTCTGTAAAGTGGTTGGTGTTAGGAAGGGCATCCAATCATAGAAACTATGCCAAAACAGACAGTTGGAGCCTGGACAGCTCTCTGACTGACCAGCTCTTGTCAAACCTTCCAACCCATATCATCATGAAAAACAGATGTTAAACGATGATGATGTGCTGGCAATAAAAAAATCACAGTGCCTACAATCATTCTCCAACATCAACTGATCGTCACCAAGAAGAATCTTTGTGTGATATACAGTCTCTTTCATTATGGGCTTTTATATAAAGGTTGTCAGCCAAATATACTTGATTTTCAACTGGTGTCCTTGTAGTGAAAAAATAGGAATACTCCATCAGAAACAACGGTCATATTTACAGCTAACTTTACTTTCGAGTTCCATTCTTAATGCAGATGCACACACAAAGATCTTCGCCAAGATTTTCTTCTTTGTTCACAACTATTGCCAAAACCACCAAACTGGTCATTGTTGTCCAACTAGACAACTGCACTAGATGGTATTCCAGCCATCACTCTGAATAAATATGTTCTTGAGTTTTTCTCTTTTAACATTTTTATATTGCTGTCATATCCTGCTTACAATCATATCCAATGACATTTACTTCTATAACTGTCAACACACCACATTCAAATTCTGTACACAGGCTTTATGAGCCTCTAACTTCAAAACCTTCTACTCAGTCAGTATAACTTCCTTGTAAAGAAACATCTTGCATTGGAGATTTGACCATTTATTCACTTTCAAATATACTAAAATACAGGTCTATATATCTGAAGGGAACAAGTAAAAAAACCTCATTTCATCTATTTATGAATAATAAACATCCCAAACAGACTTAGCAATATCAGGTAAAATCTTAATGAAGAGTCTCCATTTTTCCCATTTCCAAAGCTGTATTACAAAAGTTATATTTCTTCTTAAGTAAGCAACTGTTAACTCTTTCTAAAGCATAACATATTCTATATAAGAATTGTTTATATATACATATATATATTGAGAACAGTGCATCCACCACATTCATGACACATATATTACATTGAAACAGTACCAAAACTACATAATGCATTCACCCATCCTACTCCTGCATCAATTTCTGTGTATAACCTATATATTAAATACATTGCATTTCTGTAACTTCTCTACACATATATTTTAAGTTAATATTTAAAAATGTTAAAGCACTTTCTTCGTGAAAATTATTATTCTAATACACACAAAAAATACAACTGTAACTTATCTATTACCAGTATTTCACATTTTACAAGACCATGATTAAGAACAAATATATATATGATATTTTAAAGCATTTTACATCAATTTTTTTACTCACTAATTAAATTTGAATACTCTCACGTATTATTAAAGTGACATGTTATAACTAGAGGATTGTTCAAAATATTTACAGTAAAGACTATGTGATTTTCAATGTAAAAATAAAAAATATCACAGAAAATATTTTAGTAATTCTTGATATTCTTAATAAAATACTAGTCCAGTTAATCAGATATAAAAATTTATATTTCTTCAATAAAAAAATATAGATGTAAGAAATACATTTAAAATTCTTTCTATTCCTATTTAATAGAGAGCAATAAATCAGAAATAGTGTGCATTTCTTTACCTCCTCAGAAGTCAAAGCTTTCATTTGAGACGAATCCATATCTAAGCTAAAATAAAAGTAGTATATTCATTAACATTAAATAACATTTTTATTAAAATAGTTAACATGCACTGATATTACTGGAATGCAGTATTCTAAAATTTAGAATAAGAAATATAAATTATCTACAGGACAATCCAAAGATGAATTTGGGCTGGGGATAGTTTGAGAAAGACCAGGAAAATGAATTTACAAATTCTGCAATTTATCATATGACAATACAGCCTTTATATAATTCACAAAAAATTGTAGAGCTTATTTAAGATCATCTCTGTGTACATCAGTATAACAATCTTTTCAATACAAAGAATGTTTGGTAGTTGATTAAGGTTACTCAAACCCTAAAAGGTACATGAAATGTTATGAAATAATTTTTTTTAATCCCTGTGTTATTTATGTAGCATTGAATTTTCTCTGATTATTCCCAAAAGTATAATTAAGTTGGTGAATTTTAACTTTAAATGGGTTCACAGTTAAGCTTATGTATAACTCTGTCAGGGTTGCTATCTAATTTGATAGCCATAAAATATACAGTGGATATTGCAAGGCAATAGGCATGAATGTAAATTTCTCTGAGTTGTAGTGCATCTAAACACTGTATACAATAAGTTCTGTGTTCTGAGTTCAAATGCCACCCAAGTCGACTTTGCCTTTTGTCCTTTCAGAGTCAACCATCTAACAGAGATAGACAAAGAACCTAGAGATAGACAAAGAACAAAACAGTTAGATATCTATAGTCTCAGTTGGTCACACTTGGGAATCCAGCCAGTAAGTTTAATAATGGTTGCTTCTGATAAGACCCTACAAAGGAGATACTTGAGGTCTCTACTCTCAAAACCCTCCCAGGGATAATGGGAAGAGAAGAAGGGTGGATGCATGAGTATGTTTTGGAGGAACCGAAAAGAAATATTTTTAGAATATCAGTATTAAACTTACTTAATGCCAAACAGCTTTTCACCGGTCTTTTCTGTTTTATTGGGCTTCAAATTTTCAAGTGTGAAATTTTCTTTGATTTTCTCCACAGCTTCTTTATTTTCAAAAAAAGATGCTCCATGTTTAGTTGGCAACTCAGGAATTGGTTTTGTAGATTCCAGTACTCTTTGTTCAAAACACTGAGCCAAAATAACCAAAAACAAATTCAAATTAGAAATTATTTTAATGAATCAATAATATTAAGAATAATATTAAGAAAATACATTACTTTTTAAACAATAATAAAAAAAAATAAAAAGTATCTTATCTGACTAATCTTCTGAACTATGTGCAGTTTCTTTCAAATGTGCATATCAATGTTAATATTAAGAACATCTGCATAATGTAATGTTTAGCTGATAAAATAATTTTTCACTTAAGAAGAACAAGACAACATTAGCAGCAGTTCATTAAATAGTTAAGAGACCAAGACAATGGTTTCAAATGTTGGCACAAGGCCAGCAATTTCATAGGAGTGGGGTAAGTCAATTACATCAACCCCAATGTTCAACTGGTACTTATTTTATCAACCTCAAAAAGATAAAAGGCAAAGTGGGCCCTGGCAGCATTTGAACTCAGAATATAAAGTTGGTGTAGTGACAATTCTGCCAGCTCACCACCTGTGACCAAAACAATATTAACATCAATTTTTTTTTTTTAATTTACTTTATTAAACAATTATACATTTACTCCACTCATTTCTTTCATTTTCTACTGCAAAAATACTGACTAAAAGCAAATCTTGTTGTAGATCACATTAATATCACATCAATTAATAGTGATTTCAAATTTTGGCACAAGGCCAGCAATTTCAGGGTAGGGGGTTAGTTGATTATTTCAATCCCAGTGCTCAACTGGCACTTGTTTTATCGACCCCCAAAAGACAGAATATGAACGCCGAGCATTAGGATAGATAAAATGTTGCTAAAATTTAAGAATGAAGTAATAAACAATCAATAATTCATACCTGATAAAATTTCTGCAAAGATGGTGTAGATACGTATTTTGTATTTAAAAATTTGTGTTTTCCTTCATTACTAAATAAAAATAAAATATTTGATTTATTATATCAAAATATTATAACAAGTCAACAATTTCTGAGAATAAATCAGTTTCAGACAGTGAAGATACAAAGATATCTTATTTATACAATTAAAATATATTTCTTTACATAACTTGTTGAGTGCCACAGACCAAATCCATGGCTGGTGCAAAGCCCCAACCAGACATAGGGTGACGTGGTGATCCCAACCAGACCTAGGGTAACGTGGAATGATGTTGTAGACAAGACTATTAGAGTGAAGAAACAGGCCTAGAAGGGCTGGAAGAATGGTTGTAGCAGAGAACTATATCAGGAGGGAGGCTAGAAGATAGGTATACTTAGCCAAGGGAGACGCAGAAAAGAGGAAGTTTACCAATGTGAGGACCAGAGGCTTGAGGTGTTCCGGATTGCAAGGCAAGTGTATCAGAGAAAATCGGGATGTGGTAGGAGAGAAATGCATTTGCATGGCTGATGGCTCCCTTGTAGTTAGTAATTCTGCAAAGAAGGGGGCTTGGAAGTGCCACTATGAAAAGTTACTAAATGTAGAGAATGCAGGAGAGAAGGACAGCCTGCCTAATGTGGACCCAACAAAGGGGCTGGTTATTCAAATTGACAGTAGCTTAGTAGATAAAGCGATTAAAGATATGAAGATAGGGGAAGCCTCCAGCCCATCAGGAATCACTGCTGAGATGCTTAAAGTATTTGGTGGAGTGGGGTATGACCTGATCACCCCGTATAATTAATCAGGTTGTCCACAAAGAAGTCATACCCAATGATTGATGTAGCAGCATTATAGTCAACTGCTGCAAAGGTAATACCCTAGACAGAAATAATTACAGAGGCATCAAATCGCTGGACCAGGTGATGAAAGTTGCAAAAAGGGTGATAGCTCAATTAATTAAAAAGAGAGTTAACATAGATGCGATGCAGTTTGGATTTGTGTCAAGAGAAGCATCACCAATGCTATCTTCCTGATGAGGCAACTGCAGGAGAAATATTTGGCCAAAAATAAACATTGTTGACATGGAGAAAGCCTTTGACAGGGTCCCCAACTACCTTATCTGGTGAGCAATGTGGAAGCTAGGGATAGATGAGTGGTTAGTGAGAGCTGTATAAGCCATGTACACGGATGCTGTTAATAAGTTATGAGTTGCCGATGAGTATATCAAAGAGTTTAATATACAAGTAGAAGTCAACCAGGGTTCAGTTCTTAGCCCCCTTTTATTTATCATGGTCTGCCAAGCTATAACTGAGGAATTTAAGACTGGCTGCACTTGGAAGGTTCTCTATGCTGATGACCTTGTTCTTATTGCTGAATCACTACAAGAACAAGAGAAGAAATTTTAGGTATGGAAGCATGGATTGGAATCAAAGGGCCTTAGAGTTAATTTAGCAAAGATCAAAGTGTTGATAAGTAGGAAAACAGACAAATCACAGATCTCTTCAGGGAGATGGCCCTGCTTGATATGTAGAAAAGGTGCCAGGAGAAACTCCATAAAGTGTACTCAGTGTAAGTTATGGACACATAAGAAGTGCAGCATTATCACTGGAAAACTAACAGAGAAAATAGTCTTTACGTGTGACAGATGTGCAGGTTCATTAAACACCAGAAATGTTCAAAAAATAGATTCCTTCAAATGTCAGGGATGGATCCTTAGAAGTAGTAGACAGTTTCTGCTACTTAGGTGACCAAGTTAGTAGCGGGAGAGGTTGTTCCAAAAAGCATAGCTGCTAGAATAAGAATAGGCTGGGCAAAGTTCAGAGAACTACTACCTCTGTTAGTAACAAAGGGCCTCTCCTTCAAAGTGAAAGGCAGATTGTATGATGCCTGTAACAAATAGCTAAGCTACAGTGAGACATGGACTACGACTACTGAGGATATATGAAGATTTGAAAGAAATGAAACCAGTATGCTCTGCTGGATGGGTAATGTCAGTGTGCATATACAACAGAGTATGATTTGAGAAAAAAAGCTGGGTATACGAGGCATCAGATATAGCCTGCAAGAGAGAAGACTGTGCTTTATGGCCATGTAATGCATATGAATGAAAAGTTGCATCAAGAGGTGATGATCTCTAATTGTAGAGGGAACATGAGGAAGGGGTATACCCAGGAAGACGTGGGATGAAAAGGTGAGAAAGAGACTCACTTCCTATGACAACCTCAAAAAGTGACATCTTTATTTCTCTTACTTTGCATTGTCACCAAATGCAAAGGTACTGGTGCCATTCCAAACCTATTTCTACTTAATTATATCCCAATTCGTACACCAACAATTTTACAATACAGAATACCATCTACCTCCTTTCTTGATAAATAAGCATGTCATATGTTAATATTGTTTACATATCAGGACTACATAATAACATTAATAAGAGAGGCCTCTATATAATTGCTGAACTTGCAAGCAATAGCAGCCAAAACCTTCCTTAACCCTTCAGCATTCTGATTGCTCTGTCAAATGTAATGTTTATATATTCACATTGTTTGAATTAATGATGCATTATCTCATAACTTTGAGACGTTGATGATACCATTGTTTACTTTTACAATGATATTGTAGCGTTTGTGTGAGTGGGTGCATCAGGCCGGTTTACATATAAAACAGGTAAAATATTTGGGCCAGATATGACCTGTTTAAATGCTAAAGGGTTAAACCACACCCTGAAGTCTTAAAAAAAATGAACATATTGGTCAATATAATCCTAGATAACACATTTTCTGGCATACAAGTCAAATTTTTCAGACCAAAATTTACAGCCAAAAAAAGGTGGATCAATTTATACACCACGACAATTTTGAAGGACGACAACTTTCATGTGAAATGCAGCAGGATTTGGAAAGATAGTGACAACATTTGAATGTTTGGACTACATGTTTGCACTATCTTCTACATCAAGTTGTATACCAGAAAATACAGTATATAAAAAGATCATGCTTGGAAATTCTTTGATCATAGATCTCCTCAATCAGGACTACCAAGGCTTAAGTAGCAAGAACTATTTAAACCTTAATTTTGATAAGATTAAATGACAAAGTATAATAAACTCACGAAAATGTCATAGTGTCAATCAAGTTATCCATAGCCTTCAGCTGTGCATCTGTAAAAAGATTTAAATGTAAATAATTATACCATTTAACACTTCATTAAATATTTACATTAATTCAAAAAATATCAGCTAACATTATCAAAAACTACATTAAGTGAGCTTCTAAGTAGCTGTTTAACCAGCTAAAAATAGCAGTCAAATTTCTCTCAAATCACACCCTCACCATCTTTAAAAAAGGGAAGGCATAGTCCTGGATACATACAAGAAAGACATAGCCGGAACTCCTTTGAGCTTAGGTCTGTTCATACAGGGCTGATCAATGACTAAACAACACTAAAGGATTCCAAACTTACTTGATGGTTTGAACTTCTTCGGAGTGTCACAGCTATCCACTGGTAGTGGGTCAAATTCACAATTAAGTATATCTTCATAAAATGGTAATTCGTAATATATCATACACTGAAGAATTGAAAGAAAAAGAAATCAAATTACATGTAAACCACAATAGAAATATAAATTAAATAAACTATGGAAGTGTTGTTTGCAAGAAAAAACACAGGGAGAATACCTAGTGGATAAAAGAAAAGCTGTAATAGAGCAAAACAGACAAGGTGCATTGAGTAGAAATGATTGTTATACGGGTACAAAAACTGATAGGTTGTAATAACAAATTCAAACATGGGAACAATGACATAGAAAATATCAGAGAAAAATCAGAGAATAGAAAAACAGATTGACAGAAACAATGATAATAAATAAACATTAAAAAGAAAACTAGAAATATTAAAGCACAACTCAGCATTTAGCATTTACTGCAGTATATGCCATTTGTGTTGAAGAGATGGATAAACCAGGTACCTAGAAACATTCTCAGTCATTGAGAAACCACAAGTATAAAAAGAACATTGACTGTCTTCTTCAATCTGTTAGTGATATATTGCCATACAGCAAAACTTATTCATATTACTTTAGACTTACATTAAGTTTACCCCCAATAATACATGTGTGCCTTCCTTCCAGTCTGCCTGTCTACATGTCTTTCATTTAATAAATTCTCATGTTTATTTGCCATCCATTTGTCATCCACGTGGTACCAGTGAGTCACTACCAGATGAACCTGTCTGAGATTGTATCAACATTTCAATGGTAACAAGAATTTTAGAACATTCCTGATACTCACAGCATACTTTCCTAACTCGATACTAAATCACTCGTATTAATACTCTCATGTAGAAAACTTGTAGAATAATAATAGTTATCATAGTCGAAAATAAATATTTTCATACTGAAAATAAATGCTTTGCTGTTATAGTCATGCTTTTGCTGTAATCAATCTTATAATGGTGTTATAGGAAAGTGGTTATACACCATTAGGTGTATACCCGCTTCCATACATTAAATTCTAGAAGAAACAACGGAACGCAGATTCTGATCCATCAACACAACAATATTTATTTACAGAGAAAATAGGCAGCACTTCGCCCTTTGGTTACTGAGACGCCGTCAATGATGTTGAGTGGTTATTTGTCTAGCTCCAGAGTAGGAATGTTGGAAAGAGCTGTCTCCAGAGTTGGAATGTTGGAGAGACTGCTTGACACGTCCAGGTTCATTGCCGGCCGGCCGAGAAAGAGAATGAATAAGGGCGCGAAACTTGGATCTCTAATGCCCACGAGACTCTTCCCGTGTTCCTTCCGGAACTAATCTCTGCGCATGCGTGGATAAGCTTACCGGAAAGGTCATCTGCTAGTAAGGCGTTACTACACTGTCATTCATTTTCAACACAGGCTGACAGTACATTTGCTATTACTTGCAATGCACCACAGCCATAACGAAAAATAAAACTGTAGGTCATTAGAACCATTTTGCTTTTTTAATTCATTCATGGCCGTTGATCATTAACAACGTCGCCTCCCTGGCACTTGTACCAGTGGCACGTGAAAAGACATTCGAGCGAGATTGTTGCCAGTGCCGCTGGACTAGCTCCTCTGCAGATGGCACGTAAAATACACCATTTCCATCGTGGCCGTCGCCAGTACCGCCTGACTGGCCCTCGTGCCGGTGGCAAGTAAAACACCCACTACACTCTCGGAGTGGTTGGCGTTAGGAAAGGCATCCAGCTGTAGAAACTCTGCCAAATCAGATTGGAGCCTGGTGTCGCCTCCTGGTCCACCAGTCCTCAGTCAAATTGTCCAACCCATGCTAGCATGGAAAGCAGACGTTAAACGATGATGATGATGATGATGATGATGATGATGATGATGA
>NC_068983.1:157194146-157211583 GCF_001194135.2 Octopus bimaculoides
ACTTGGCTTGCCGGGTCTTCTCACGCACAGCACATTTCCAAAGGTCTCGGTCAGTAGTCATCGCCTCGGTGAGGCCCAATGTACGAAGGTCTTGCCTCACCACCTCAGCCCAGGTCTTCCTGGGCCTACCTCTTCCACGGGTTCCCTCAACTGTTAGGGTGTGGCACTTTTTCACGCAGCTATCCTCATCCATTCTCACCACATGTCCATACCAGCGCAATCATCTCTCTTGCACACCACAACTGATGCTTCTAATGTTCAGCTTTTCTCTCAAGATACTTACACTCTGACGGTTTGGCAATTTAATTCTAGTGTTGGAACTGATAATATAACATGTACAAGATAGGAAGAATTTTAGGGTCATGATGCTTTCTTTATAATGGCTAGATTATTTGATTACATGTATCAGAAGCTTAACACCATATAAAAGTGATGAGATCAAAATGAGATCTGTTGATGGTAGTTATCTAAACTGACAACAAATGGAATGCAGTAATCCTTCGCCGTATTGTGGTTCACCTATCACGTACTCAGTACATCACAGATTGTTCTGGCTAATATATAGGCACAGGAGTGGCTGTGTGGTAACTAGCTTGCTTACCAACCGCATGGTTCCAGGTTCAGTCCCACTGTGTGGCACTTTGGGAAAGTATCTTCTACTATAGCCTCAGGCCAACCAGAACCTTGTGAGTGGATTTGGTAGACGGAAACTGAAAGAAGCCCGTCGTATATATATGTATGTATGTGCATGTATATGTTTGTGTGTCTGTGTTTGTCTCCCCCAACATCGCTTGACAACTGATGCTGGTGTGTTTATATTCCCGTAACTTAGTGGTTCAGCAAAAGAGACTGATGGAATAAGTACTAGGCTTACAAAGAATAAGTCCTGGGGTTGATTTACTCGACTAAAGGTGGTGCCCCACAGTCAAATGATTGAAACAAGTAAAAGTAAAAAAGAACATGTAAATTTATATCGCAGAATCCTCAGTATATCATGGGTTTCTGCAGTCAATAATAATTTAGATTTTTTTAGATTTTAATTATTTCTGTGGGAGGTTTTGGAATGTAACACCTGTGATAGTCGAGGGATTACTGTAATTAAAAAATATGCAAGACATTAGCCTATGTATTCAATGATGTGAAAATGGGTAACATGTTTGGTACAAAGGTATTTCAAATTGAATATAAAAGGTAAGCTAAATGAAATAAACTGGGATTTAAAAGGTCTTACATATGAAATGACATAAGAATCATGTCTTCAGAAAAAAAATCTACATTACAGACGCTTCCTCTATAGAGAAACAGACCTACTGATGATGACAGCCAATCATTATAATAAAGAATAAATCTCCCTTACCTCATAATCATTTTTGATATGTGGTTTAAGACAACCAATTCGAGGTCCTGAACGTGCATCATAAACTCTTCTTACAATAGCAAGCATATTAGTTTCAAATAATGCATTAACCAAAGCTGAGAACGCAACAGATATTACCTTTAGGAAGAAAAAAAATAACATTTATATTTAGTATAAGAAAAACGTCATTTGAGATTTTAAAAATTTTTTAAAAAGAATAAGAAAAAACAAAATTAACATCAATGAAGAGAAACTAAGTGACTATAGATTGACGTATACATATAGATCTTCAAGAAAATACACCCACAACTTATAATTAACATTATATCTTTTTTTTTATTACTCAACCCTCCTCACTGGCTTATCAATCTCTAACTCTCACTAAAACCCTGATGTTACTTTTCACTTCCCATCTATTACACACTTCCCTAACAATGTCCCTACTTTCTCTCAACAATAAACCTGTGTAACCCCAATAAAATCTGTCTTGAACCTTAATGAACCATCCAACCCATGCTGACATGGCAGATGAACTGATCCATTCCATTACTGGATCCACCTACTCAACCCACCTCGTTACCATTTCCACTTTGTCCACTCCCTCTCTTTTTCACACTAACCTTTAACATTACTTATCCTCTTCACGTCTCCTATTCCCACCCCAACACTCTGACAAGGGAGTACCAAAGAGAAACAGGAGTTTCACAATATCATTTTAGTCACTTAATATTAAAGCGTGAACACCACTTGTAAACCTGTATTTTGCACATGGCAGCATCCTTGTAAGTTGTTTGAAGCTTGACAACTGCTTTGGCCGCCGTTTTCCACAGCAGAAAACAGAATTTCACAGAAGCACATTTTGTTCCTTCATTTCAGTCATTGCAAAAATCGATGAACAGAGGAGAAGCACTGCAAAACAAAGACACACCACATGGCAGCACGACTCCACCCAATGACACTGGTCAGCAGACTGATGCCTGAGGGTCGCATCAAGAGGCTTCTAACAGCGGAAGCCTGAACTACAATGGGCTTGTCCCACAGAGAATGTTCCTGGTCATTACCATCCTCTCACAAATTTATTCCTTTCTACCATCCTCCCTTTCATTTCACAAGCTACATGGTGACCCCCAACTGCTGGTGCTACAACAAGCACCTACTACACTCTGTTTGGTAATCAATTCAAACAGTGACAACTCAGAGCCGAAGATGGCTCTTTTGTCTTGCTAAAGGCAAGGCAATCTCTGTAGTGCTGATATTACAAGAAAATGTGTCCAGTACACTCTGTAAAGTAGCTGATGTTATCCAGCTATAGAAACCTTTGACCACTGAATCCTGTTGAATTATCTTGTAGGAAAGTGGTTATACACCATTAGGTGTACACCGCTTCCGTACATTAAATTTCTAGAAGAAACAACGGAATGCAGATTCTGAACCATCAACACAACAATATTTATTTACAGAGGAAATAGGCAGCACTTTGCCCTTTGGTTGCTGAGACGCCGTCATTGATGTTGGTGGTTATTTGTCTAGCTCCAGAGTTGGAATGTTGGAAAGAGCTGTCTCCAGAGTTGGAAAGAGCTGTCTCCAGAGTTGGAAAGAGCTGTCTCCAGAGTTGGAAAGAGCTGTCTCCAGAGTTGGAATGTTGGAGACAGGCTGCTTGTACGTCTGAGCTCATTGCCGGCCGGCCGAGAAAGAGAATGAATAAGGGCGCGAAACTTGGATCTCGAATGACCACGCATGCGCACGAGACTCTTCCCGTGTTCCTTCCGGAACTAGTCCCTGCGCATGCATGGATAAGCTTACCGGAAATGTCTTCTGCTATTAAGGCGTTACTACAATCTGAAACATGCCAGCAAGGAAAGCAAACATAAAATGACAATGGTGGCAGTGACCATGGCAACAATAGTGACAACAATGATGACGAATTTTGAATTATAATCTGAATCTTCAGAAGCAAATTACTTTATTATGAAAAGAAAAATATTCATTTTTTTCAATTATCCCAACAGATGCATTTAAATGCTGTGCAAAGCACTTTTTTCATTTACAAATGAAAACGTCTTTATTTTAATGGCAATAATTACAAAAATATTAAATAACATACTTGATCATTTGGTTCTGCTATTACATACATAGTATTATCTCCCATGTAACTATAAGCTGGAACCTGCAGCAACAAAAAAAAAATAATGCAAATAATTTTACTTTTTATTGATTCTCTTAACATCATATATTTTATTTTTTACTTATTTCAGCCAGACTGAAGCCATGCTAAAGAACTTTAGTCAAACAAATCAACCTCAGTATTTACAGTATAGTCCCGCTTATTCATGGTTTGGCATTCATGGTCCCGGTTATTCTCGGAACTGGTAATTGTTCGTGGAAACAACTGCATATTCACAGAATTGTAAACATCGTCCGCAATTTTTTATGGCATTTTTTCTGGCAATATATACTTTTCCACACATTTTAAGGCTAAATTATTAATAATAATATACTGTATTTGCCAGTTTACCGGACATCCGTTGACAGCTGAAGATCCCTCTAATTAGAATAGCCGTGCATCATGTCGCTTAATTTTTTTTTTTTCAAATACAAGTACACAGTATCTTGTATCTCTTATTCTTCCTTTCAATCAAAGCTTGCTAATTAGTATAGCGACTACCAGTGCATTTTTTAAAATTATCGCTACATTTGATCATGCACAATGTTTATTTCAACAGGATAATTTTTAAGGTCATGAGCCAATGTAGCCTCATTGAAATTAGGTTACTTGCTGGTCCCTCTCTCTCTCATTATTATAGTATAGATTATATAGTATGTAGCATATGGTGCTTTCATTGACAACATAATAGCAACCTACTGCAGCGTAACTTTTACCTTCCCAGAACATATCCAGCAGTTGTGCCTTCTCGTGGAGCATCATGACCTTTTTCTGGCGCTTAGGTTCACTGCCAGAAGTCTTAGAAGGTGTAGGGCGTTTGGGTGGCATCTTAGGGCTTTAATAATATGCTGCAAAAAACACAGCACTCAACAAAATACTAGAGATAGCTATTGGACGCAGTTTTTCCAAAAAAAAATTTAGTTTGTATCAAGTGGTAATACAAACTAAATTTTTCAAAACCATGATTATCTATAATCTCTGCTCAACCTCCCATTGGTGGTATGCGCATATCAGATGCAATAAAGATTTTTTTGTAGGTTTTTTTTCTTTGGAAAAACTGTGTCCAGTAGCTATCTCTAGTATTTTGTTGAGCGCTGTGTTTTTTGCAACATGTTATTAAAGCTCTAAGATGCCACCCAAATTCCCCTCACCTTCTAAGACTTCTGGCAGTGAACCTAAGCACCAGAAAAAGGTTATGACACTCCATGAAAAGGCACAACTGTTGGATCACGAACATTGGCGGCATCAACAATGGAGGTTGATAGTCTTCCTGATGAGCGTTGGTACTGCGTTGCCACCTCGGATGGTAGAGTGAGGGTGTGGAGTAGGAAGGGTGAATGCTACAGAGACACATGTATCATGGAGAGAAACATGTAGGGTGGCCAAAGCATCATGATTTGGGGTATTATAGGCCTGAATCAGAGAATTGGGCCCCATGTGTTCCAAAATGTTGGTGCAGACAGAGGGAATGGCACCACAACTCCAAAGATCTCACATTATACCTTTCTTCACACATCAACATAGCCACGTGTTCCAGCAGGACAATACTCCCTCCCACATGGCCCGGGTCACCATGCACTTCCTGCGTTGCCACAACATCAGAACCAAGACGTAGCCAGCTCTCAGCCTGGATTTGTACCCAACTGAACACTTGTGGGATGAAATCCAGAGACGGCTGAACCTAGTGGTCCCAAGGCTGACAACTAATGTGGAACTGCAGGCAGCTTTCCTCAGGGTGTGGGCATAGGTGCCAATGGCTTTTGTGAACTGCTTCATGTACTCCATGTACCAACGGTGTATGGCCGTTTTGAACACCAAGTGAGTGTATACACAGTTTTGAACATATCATGCCCTACAATCTCAATGTGCTGGATCCACCCACTACCATAATACATGACAACAAACCATAGACTGTGGTCAAGGTGCATCCAAGAAATTGACTTTATCAGATTTATCAAAATTTATCTCTGACTAATGAAACTAAAACATATTTCACAGTCATGTTTCGCATTTCTTTTGCAGTTCAGTGTATAATGAAGGTATAAAAAAGGAATGTTAGAGTATTAGAGCAGAAGATAAAGTGAAGAATAATGAAATGCAGTTTGAATTTATGACAGGAAGATGAACAGATGATACAACTTTTATTGTAAGGCAATTGAGCCACAAAGGAGCCCCTGCGTGGTTGCTGAGGAGGAGGAGAAGAAGAATGCAGTAAATTAGCATTTTTATAATAAAACTATATTTGATAATATTCGTTGTTTTAGTGTGGGTAAGCATTAGTGCTCACCTTGTCAACCCAGATGACACATCCCTGTGATAAAGCCTACATAAAACCAAGACTTTGTATTTGAAAGTAAAACTCAGAGTAAACTACTGCAGCAAAGCTTACATCTGATAAGAGTAAGTTACTAACAGTTTTACTTACATTTTCCTTGGATGTAAACCCAAGTACTGTAAAACATTTTGTGCTTTTATATTTTTCACTCTCTTCAGAGAGAGGAACAAGAGTAGAGCCATAGTAAAAACCTAAGAAAAAATTAAAATATGTCATTTTATGACACAATAGAACAAAATATTACACAGCACAATAAAATATTCATACATTAAGATTGTAAAATGAGTTTATACCTTAAATCTTTCCTGAAAAGAAAATATATATTTTTTTAGAAAAATACTGAATTTAAATTTTTAAAACAAAGAAAAGGGTTGTTGTATAGTAACCCTCTTCTTTGTTGTACTTTTAATATCTTTCTCCAAGTTGAAATGACAAAGACATATAGGCGTAGGAGTGACTGTGTGGTAAGTAGCTTGCTTACGAACCACACGGTTCCGGGTTCAGTCCCACTGCGTGGCACCTTGGGCAAGTGACATCTACTACAGCCTCATGCCGACCAAAGCCTTGTGAGTGGATTTGGTAGACGGAAACTGAAAGAAGCCCGTCGTATATATGTATATATATATATATATATATATATATGTATGTGCGTATATGTTTGTGTGTCTGTGTTTGTCCCCACAACACCGCTTGACAACCGATGCTGGTGTGTTTACGTCCCCATAACTTAGCAGTTTGGCAAAAGTGACCGATAGAATAAGTACTAGGCTTACAAAGAATAAGTCCTGGAGTCAATTTGCTCAACTAAAGGCGGTGCTCTAGGATGGCCACAGTCAAATGACTGAAACAAGTGAAAGAGTAAAAGAGTATGTACATAAAACAGCCCAAGTGATCTTTTTCATTTTAAGTCTTTTTCTGCTACATTGTGTGCACTCTCTACAACCAAGGCACACCAATTCTACAACACCACTCCATTACATATCATCACAGCTACCCCTTGCATATATCAAGTAATACTTTTAATGATCAATTACTTTCAGCTCTTATACTCCATGTTTTGCAAACAACTTGCACATGCAAATACTACCAGTCGAAAGCTCTGCATACTGGAAGCCAACAAGTGTATGGGGTCACCAGGAGAGAATGCGTGCCATTTCAGGGCCTACTTCTTGACAGCATCATTGCGCACTGGCCCCACCTCATTGATATGTGACTTCACTTGCTAGATCAACTGGTTATCAAATAAAGCTCAATATTCTTCTAGCCATCGCTCATCTCTTTTTAACCAAATCCCATGGCAAGCCTTTTCCACTGCAGTTTGGATATCGGTCATGGCAGTATTTACTTTACTATGAATTAGGCCTAATGATAACAACAGTCACCTAACACTGTGTCCCAACAAATTCTCTACATCCAACTTCGATTGGAAAATGCTCTACTTTCCAGCCTGCATCTTCACATTCCTCAAAGAGGTTTACATAACGGTCAGTCTTTCAAGCCCAAGCGGCATCCATGTTATCTTCATGAGGAACCATTAACTAGACTAGATTCACCACTTTCTTTCTTTCACACCACATTAAAATGTCCCTTTTTTGTCATAACTAGGATGGGAAGGAGTCCCTGGCACCCTGGTGAATCTGCAGCCACTTCCCAATAGCCGTTCCACTTTTCATTGCTCAGAGGAAGTTTCTTCTTCTTGAAACGGATCTGCTGTCCTGAGCACATGAAGGTAATGAAATCTCTGGTCGGTACTCATTTTATATATTTTAAATCTATTTTGAATACAATCTTTAGAATTTAATGTACAATACCAAAAACAATCATCATCATCATCATCATCATCATCATCATCGTTTAACGTCCGCCTTCCATGCTAGCATGGGTTGGACGATTTGACTGAGGACTGGTGAAACCGGATGGCAACACCAGGCTCCAATCTAATTTGGCAGAGTTTCTACAGCTGGATGCCCTTCCTTACGCCAACCACTCAGAGAGTGTAGTGGGTGCTTTTACGTGTCACCTGCATGAAGGTCAGTCAGGCGATACTGGCAACGGCCACACTCGAAATGGTGTCTTTTATGTGCCACCCACACAAGCCAGTCCAGGGGCACTGGCAACGATCTCGCTTGAAAATCCTACGGAGGCCAGTCAGGCAGTACTAACATTGATTATTATATTCTAAAACTCTGATAGACCTTATCACTTTGCTCATGCTGGTCTCTATGGCATGAAGGCAGTGAATTAAAAGTTCACTTTATGCCCCAATAGCTCAATGCCATCATTATTTCTAAACCAATGAGTTGTAATCAAAATGATATGGCTTTAGAATGTACTGTACAATTCAAAATTTCTACATTTATACAGAATTGTTAATATATGCCAAAAAGCAAAGGGGTTTTACCTTTTAATCCCTGGTTGACCAGCAATGAATATAATTTAAAATACAAATTTACATAATATTAATTACATTTATACTATAATAAAGAAAGCTGCTTACTATTAGTTTGGTTTATGTAATTTTTATTAACAGTAAGCAATTATTAAAGTCTATGTTATCTAGACAATTTTTATAAATTTCAATTTTAATATATTTTTATCAAAATGTGGTTTCTGAATATGTTTTATTATTAAGGATTTCAAAACTAATTTTTATTCACTATGACACAGTGTTTTTTTAATATCTAATGCTAAAATATTTGCAATGCTATTTCTAGAAATTATAAGTTTAATCCAGCATCAGCCAAATTATGTTGATTCCAGTATGCTTTCATATTTGTTGGGTGTTGTTGAAGAAATAGGAAGCTAGATAAAGAAAGTAGTTTTAATATACTTATTGTTGTGAGGCATAACTATAGAAGGTGCCCCACTATCACCAGATTTGTTTCCTTATAACTTTCTGAAAAATGTATATTTTGCAATGAAATTTCCTACAAACACATTTCAGATAGTGTAGATTACAATTATATCACAATTTGTTGTGTATAAGAAATATCAGCTTGCTTGGAAACAAATAAAGATTGGTGACAAGAAGGGCATCCTGCTATAGTAAATCTGCATCAATGAATTCCATCTGACCCATGCAAACAAGAAAAATCGGGCATTAAAACAATGATGATGGTAGTGGTGGTGGTCTTTATGATAAAATTACTTGCATGTAAACTTAAAAATAAAACCAAAATAGCAAAATTACCAGGAATAGTGTCCTCATGCTCAATTTCTGTTTCATTTTCATCATTCAAATGCAAAGTTCTTGCTTCTTTGAGTGCAGCATCTTGATCATTAGCAAAAACTTTCTTCCAGCTTTGAGCAGGCTTGTAACTTTTCAACTAAATGAAACAACAGAATAAACATAAAGTTGAATTTCGTTCAAATAATTGGAATAATTGTTAATACAGTTCAGTCAATAAATCATCTAAATTCAATTACAGTAACTCAGAGGAGCTGTCTGACTTCCATGCTAGTGGCCTGTAAATAGCACCATTAGAACGTAATCGCTACCAGTGTTGCCTTCCAGCACTTGTGCTGGTGGCACGCTAGAAAATCATTCGAGCGAGGTCATTGCCAGTGCCGCTGGACTGGCTCCGGTGCAGGTGGCACGTAAAAAACACCTTTTGAGCGTGGCCGTTGCCAGTACTGTGTGACTGGCCCTCGTGCCGGTGGCACGTAAAAGCACCCACTACACTCTCAGAGTGGTTGGCATTAGGAAGGGCATCCAGCTGTAGAAACTCTGCCAGATCAGATTGGAGTCTGGTGCAGCCTTCTGGCTTGCCAGTCCTCAGTCAAATCGTCCAACCCATGCTAGCATGGAAAGCGGACGTTAAACGTTGATGATGATGATGAGGAGAGCTAAAAATAACTGGTAAATTAATGACAAAATATGAACAGCAAAGTAAATACTCTACACCATCCTAGTCTGTTGTCATATAGTAATGAGTTCAAATCCTACTAAGGTCTACTTTATTTCTTCAGGTTTGATCAAACAAGCCTTATTTTACTGAGTATCAATTTATCACCACAATGGCACCTAGAGTTACAGAAGAGCTTGGGGTTGGCTCTAATTTCAAGTGACTTATTTTCTTATGCTAATGTGAACAAATATTTTAAAATGTATATCAAATACTCGAGGTCTAAATCTAATCATTACCATCGTTTAACGTCCGCTTTCCATGCTGGCATGGGTTGGATGGTTTGACTGAGGACTAGTGAACCAGAGGCTGCACCAGGCTCAATCTGATCTGCCAAAGCTTCTACAGCAGGATGCCCTTCCTAACACCAACCACTCTGAGAGTATAGTGGGTGCTTTTTATGTGACACCAGCATGAGGGCCAGTCAGGCGGTTCTGGCAACGACCATGCTCAAAAGGTGTTTTTTACATGCTACCTGCACAGGAGCCAGTCCGGCAGCACTGGCAATGACCACGCTTGAATATTTTTTCACGTGCCACCAGCATAAGTCCAGTAAGGCAACACTGGTAACGATCACGCTCGAATAGTGCTTTTTACATGCCACCAGCACGGAAGCCAATCCATGGCCCTGGCAATGATCACGCTCGGATGTACATTTAACGCTCCAGTGGCACGAGTGCCAATCGGCGGTACTGTCATCAGCCACATCAGCGATCTGCTTTATCCATAAAAATAGACTATACACATTGGGTTCCAAATAAATGGAGTATTAACCCCAGTGAAAGTTTCCTGCTCACCAAGAATATAAATCTCGATAATGGCTTGAAATTTTTTTTCATTATTTTGAAGTGCTAATCAGCTATGTTTAACCCCTTCATTACTATGTTTCTTTTGAGATGCTCTGGTTTCTTTCAATTAATTTTAAATATAATAAAGAATTTAGTAAAATAACTTAGTTATCATTAAGCTAGAGTTAAGAACATAAATTGGGACTAAGGTTTAGTGGAAGATTTTAATTCAGAACTTATGAAAAGATGTTTGTACTACAGAGCCAGAGGCAGTTTCAGCTGGTTTGGTATCGAAAGGGCTAATAAACCTGTCACTCAAATGTAACTGATATGACTCTTTACTTACAAATGCAACATTTTTAATGCGATACAGTGAAATGCCAAATTTCAGTCTGGTTCTGGGAGAAAATTGTACGCTACATTATACAATGATTGCTTATGTGAAGTAAAGTGTATATTATCCAGTTCTTTGCATTCTAGGTTAGTTTAAGATGTCTATAAATGGTAAAAATATATTAATATGGGTTTGTAAACCAGCAAAGAATTGATGTAGGTGTTATAAATATTTTCATTATCATCAACATTTAAAGTCCATTTTCCATGCTGGCATAGGTTGGGCGGCTTGACAGGAACTGGTAAGGCCAGGGGCTGCACCAGATTCCATAGTCTGTTTTGGCTTGGTTTCTATGGTTGGATGCCCTGCCTAACACCAACCACTTTACAGAGTGTACTAGGAGCTTTTTTGATTTACATCATGTGAATCATAACTCCTCACCCATACCGAAGACAGCCCATCTAGGAAGCTGGACACACCAAACAAATCCAGCAGTAAATGAGAAAATGAAAGCAATATTACATACCCAAATTGGATTATTACCTTAATATAACCACAAATTGGAATTGAAAGATTGCTACCAATTTCCAGATTACATTTCCATGCTGAAGAACTGTGGTGTTTTGTAAAGATATTTGGTCTAGACAATGCTTCACTGCAACAAATAAAACAAATATATAAGATTGTGTTAAAAAGAAAATGTTAAAAAACATACATGTTAAAAATCAGCAGTATATGATGATACCAGTGATATATGTATAAATGAAGATAAGCACTGAGAGAAAAACTGATATACATCTTAGATGCAAGACAAATGTATTTTTACTCACTGAAAAGAGTAATTATGTCCTTTGACCATTGAATACATTTGCTCAATAATAGTTTCTGCTTCTTTCTGTTGTTCAAATTGAGATGCTTCATCACTGACTTGATTGCTATCACCTGTAGATTTTGAACTTCTTTAATATTCAAAAGAAAAAAAAGCATTATATATGCATGAAAACTGGTAAAGCAAGTCTAGCTCACAAGGAAATGATATATTTTATAAATATTGTTAATATATGAATTAAATGAAAAAGATCAGGAACACTTATAGAGAACAACTAGAAGCAAATGTTTCATCATGTAGTTAAGTAACACAGTTATACAATTATAACATAGATGAAGCTGGAAGAGATATGTATGTGATATGCTTGGAAAGAGTAGAAAAATAAAAAGAAAGTAGTAGGGAATTTGAAAATTAGATATAGAAATTAAAATAAGATTTCCCAGATGTTTTTAATAGCTTCTTATCTTACTGATATGTGATAGTCTATCTTGGATATTGTGACCCTAACTAGTTTCTGTATATATATAATCTTTCCCAATGCTTACACTTTGTTGAAAAAATTTATGTCAATCCAAAGTTATAAAAATGTCTGTTTCTAGCAAATAGCTAATAGTCCAGATAATATTGCTTTACTATTTTCAGACGGTGCATCTTTAAAAACAATACAACCACACTATCTACAAATATATCTACTCTAAAATATTTATGGGTTCCATCCCAAGAAGCAAAACCTTTTTGATTCATCAACTTATCACTCAAAGCTCAAATATGTTTAAACCTGTTCTAAGACACAAACCTCCTGTTTAAAATGAGCTAAATTAAAATCTTCCATCAAAATTTCATGTTAATTTATGTTCCAGACACCAGCTTAATAATGACAAAGTTATTTTACTAAATTCGTTATTTTCAAAATTAAGTGAGACAAATGCAATTTCAACAGAAATATGGTAACAAGGATTAATATAGTAAACATAAATAACAATATCCAACAACCTGAACACCTCCTCAGTGACTAAACCAATTCAGTAAAAGCCAACTATCAATAAACTGCTATCTCTATACACACCATTGGAGAATTTGGGATTTTGTCCTATACAAATGTATTGGATTGAGTTTGACATGACATTCTTCAAACTAAACTTACAACTTATGGACTTACTTAAACATTTAGAATAATAGTTTCTCTACTTTTATAACTTTGAGCAAATTCAATCAAGTCTCTTCCATGAATGTGCTCATCTTTTAATTCCTATATCTCCTCTACACCAACTTGTATCACTTCCAATGACCTTATATACCATAGACATCGCTTTCAACAACAAAAACTGTCTATATATCTGTATTTGCTCACAACAAAGATTTCAACAAATTCAGTAAGTCACATGGAGAAAATGAAAAATATCTAGCAACTGAAACCAAAACATTACTTCTTTCTAAGAAAACAAAACTAATACATCATCCTTCTTCTCAGAAACAAGCTACAATTATAAAAATTATCAAATTTTTCACACATTCATGAATCAATATTTTTAGACTACTTAGTTAAAATCACAAAAAAATTCTTTATCTGGAGCTGTTACTAATCTTTTACAAAATCCAACTATGAACAACTATGCCTCATATCAAGATCATTTTGCCTACTTCAACAAGAAAAATGTACCCACCAGCAAATTACTGCCTTCACTTTGTCTACTATTACTACAACTACAAAAAGGCGGCGAGCTAGCAGAAACGTTAGCATGCCGGGCGAAATGCTTAGCGGCATTTCGTCTGCTGTTACGTTCTGAGTTCAAATTCCGCCGAGGTCGACTTTGCCTTTCATCCTTTCGGGGTCGATAAATTAAGTACCAGTTGCACACTGGGGTCGATGTAATCGACTTAAAAAGAAAAAGTAGAGATGCGATGGCCCAGTGGCTAGGGTAGCAGACTCGCGGTCATAGGATCGTGGTTTCGATTCCCAGACCGGGCGTTGTGAGTGTTTATTGAGCAAAAATACCTAAAGCTCCACAAGGCTCCGGCAGGGGATGGTGGTGAACCCTGCTGTACTCTTTCACCACAACTTTCTCTCACTCTTTCTTCCTGTTTCTGTTGTACCTGTAATTCAAAGGGTCAGCCTTGTCACACTGTGTCACTCTGAATATCCCCAAGAACTACGTTATGGGTATACGTGTCTGTGGAGTGCTCAGCCACTTGCAAGTTAATTTGACGAGCAGGCTGTTCCGTTGATCGGATCAACTGAAACCCTCATCGTCGTAAGCAACAGAGTGCCAACAACAACAACACTACAACTACAAATGTTACGGCTTTTCTGAAATTAATTGCTGTATATTACCCAAACGAAACACATTTCTTATCATCAGCATTAAAACTATAGCTGTAAACCATTGGTTCCCAAAGTGGGCAGTATTGCCCCACCCCAGGATGGTGGAAAGTTCCAAGGGGGCGTTAAAGTGGAGCAATAATGGGGTGGCAATTCATGTAAAAACAACAAAATAATGGTTTTATTTGTGAAATACAGTTGCTTTGAATTTGCTTCAGTTGGGTGGGGGCGCTAGGAATGTGGCCTGGGTGTCAAGGGGGCAACAGCCCGAAAAAAGTTTGGGAACCACTGCTGCAAACCATCAAAATTCAGAAATTTTAACAAATTTGACATTAACAATACCAACATCACATAATCATCCCATCCTTCTAATACAAGAAGACCCAGATTGGAACTTTGGTTTTTCTCCATCTTAAACTAAAAAACAAACTCAAGATGTAGTCACAATTTTCACAAATTTAAGCAAATTAATTTAATAAATAGAAAGTATAAATAACATACATGACATTTAATGTAATTTCCTGCTGCTTCATACTGATCATAATGTTGCCAATTTGATCATCAACAAACGAACTCATCAAATTAGATAGCAAAATAATCTGGCGATGTTTAAGTCCTTTCTTTGTTCTGAAACAAGATAAAAATTAGGAAATATTATTAGATTAAAAAATATTGCAATAAATTAAATTTATTATTACCTCCGCCTTAGCGAAGGCAGAGGTATTGTTTTCAGTTGTGTTTGATTGTTTGTCCGTAGACAAGATATCTCAAGGACCACTGGATGGATTTTGATGAAACTTTCAGGGATGTTTGGCCTCATGACTAGCACAAACTGATTAGATTTGGTTCTGGACAAGGATTCTGGATTATTTTTCTTGTTTTTTTACTTAATTTTTGAGAGTGGTCAGGTTCATTTTCAGTATTCTCATTTGTGAGAGCAGTCAAGTTTATTTCAGATACTCTCATTTTAAACATCATCTCTGGCTAATTGTTGAGAGGACATTGGTGTTGCCTTGGTAGAGGTTTGCACTCTCTGAGTGCTCTTGCTTTTAAATGAAATTTTCATTCAATTGTACAAAAAAAAAATCATGGGACAATCATAAATAAGTCTAAAGTGTTAAATAAATAAAGTTAAATGGTTTATTCTAGAACAAACTACAATATCTTTTTTATCTTTCTATATCCTGTTTCAGTCAGTTGACTGCAACCATGCTGGGGCACTGCCTTGAAGGGTTCTAGTCAAACAAATCAATGAAGGACTTTTTTCAGCCTAGTACTTATTCTATCGGTCTCTTTTGCCAAACCACAAAGTTACAGGGACATAAACACACCAATAGCAGTTGTCAAGTGGGGGGGGGGGGAAATACAGACACAAAGTCATGTACATCATCATCATCGTTTAACGTCCATTTTCCATGCTAGCATGGGTTGGACGATTTGACTGAGGACTGGCGAACCAGATGGCTGCACCAGGTTCCAATCTGATCTGGCAAAGTTTCTACAGCTGGATGCCCTTCCTAACGCCAACCGCTCCGAGAGTGTAGTGGGTGCTTTTACATGCCACCGGCACGAAGGCCAGTCAGGCGGTACTGGCAACGGCCATGCTGAAATGGTGTTTTTTACATGCCACCTGCACAGGAGCCAGTCCTGCAGCACTGGCAACGACCTCGCTTGAATATTTTTTCACGTGCCACCAGCATAAGTGCCAGTAAGGCAACACTGGTAACACTCAAATGGTGCTTTTTATGTGCCACCAGCACAGAAGCCAGTCAGCTGCTCTGGCAACGATCACGCTCGGATGGTGCTCTCAGTGCTCCACTGGCACGGGTGCCAGTCATCGAATTTGATTTTGATTTCACTTGCCTCAACAGATCTTCGCAAGCAGAGTTTAGTGTCCAATGAAGGAAAGGTATGCATAAGTGTGCTGGTTACACCCCTGACATAGGCCACGGGTTATGGTTTCACTTGGCTTGCGAGGTCTTCTCAAGCACAGCATATTTCCAAAGGTCTCGGTCACTAGTCATTGCCTTGCTGAGGCCTAATGTTCGAAGGTCGTGCTTCACCACTTCATCCCAGGTTTTCCTGGGTCTACCTCTTCCACAAGTTCCCTCAACCGCTAGGGTGTGGCACTTTTTCACACAGCTATCCTCATCCATTCGCACCACATGATCATACCAGCACAATCGTCTCTCTTGCACACATCTGATGATTCTTAGGTCCAACTTTTCTCTCAGGGTACTTACACTGTCAAGTATGCAAACTGACATTACACATATAGCGGAGCATACTGGCTTCATTTCTTGCGAGCTTAGGCATGTACTCGGCACTCACAGCCCGTGTTTCATTGCCATGTAACTTGGCTGTTTGTGCACATGCGTCATACAGTCTACTTTTTACTCTGAGCGAGAGGCCCTTTGTCACCAGCAGAGGTAAGAGCTCTCTGAACTTTGCCCAGGCTATTCTTATTCTAGCAGCTACACTTTCAGTGCACCGACCCCCACTACTGACTCGGTCACCTATGTAACAGAAGCTATCAACTACTTCTAGTGTTTCGCCCTGGAATCTGGTGGAAGTTGTTCTCTGCACAATTTCAGTGTTTATTGCTCCTGAGCATCTGCCACAAACAAAAACTATCTTCCCAGTTAGCCTTCCTTTGATATTGCTGCACCTCTTATGTGTCCATAGCTTACACTGGGTACATCTTATAGAGTTTCTACCTACGCCTTTTCTACAAATCGAGCAGGGCCATCTACCTGAAGGGATTTGTGGTTTGTTTGCTATTATTAGGACTTTGGTTTCAGCTAGGCTGACTCTAAGGCTCTTCGATTCTAATCCTTGTTTCCACACCTGAAGCTTCTCCTCTAGTTCTGATAGTGACTCAGCAAGTAGAGCAAGGTCGTCAGCATAGAGAAGCTGCCAGGGGCATCCTGTCTTGAATTCATCTGTTATTGGGTGGAGGACTATGATAAATAGAAGGGGGCTGAGGAATGAATTTTGGTGGACCCCAACCTCTACCTAGAAATCTTCACTGTATTCGTTGCCAACCCTCACCTTTCTGACAGTGTCCCTATACATGCCTTGCACAGATCTCACTAACCACTCATCTATCCCTAGTTTCTTCATTGACCACCAGATAAGGGATTGTGAGACCATGTCAAAGTCTTTCTCCATGTCAGCAAAAACCCAGGTACAGAGGTTTATCTTTGGCTAGGTATTTCTCCTGCAGCTGTCTCACCAGAAATATAGCATCAATGGTGCTTTTCCCTGGCACGAACCCAAACTGCATCTCATCTAAACTAACTCTCTCCCTAATTAGTTGGGCTATGACCCTCTCCATGATCTTCATTACCTGATCCAACAACTTGATACCTCTGTAATTATTTGTATCTAAAGCATCACCTTTAC
>NC_068983.1:157212119-157213273 GCF_001194135.2 Octopus bimaculoides
CAAGTCTTTGGTCCTCACGGCACAGAACATTGGCAAATTTTTTTCTTATCTGCTTCCCCTCTGGCTAAATAAACCTGTCTCCTAGCTTTCCTTCTGGCAGTCTGATACAATTCCCTGCTACCACCGTTCTTCTAATCCTTCCAAGTGCGCGCACGCATGTGTGTGTCTGTGTCAGGTTTCTTTCGGTTTCCATCTGCCAAATCCACTAATAAAGCTTTGGTCGGCCCAAGGCTATAAGTAGAAGACACTTGCCCAAGGTGCCACACAGTGGGACTGAACCTGGTTGGGAAGCAAGCTTTTTACCACACAACCATGCCTGTGCCTATCTGTTGTAAGAAAATTATAGTCTGATACTATTTTCATTCTTCCAGTGTACATTGTAATTTATTTCAGCTGCATTTTCTGTTTTCAAATATACAAACATTTTAATGAGAAAACTATGAAATAATGCTGAAAAAAATTGGTACTTACTCTAAATTTGTCTGAAGATGGTCCATGGCCACAATCAATGCATCAACGACTAATATCAGTCAAGGATCATGTAAACTATTAAAAAGTGTAACTTGAATTAAAATTGTTTATAATCATTTGAATGAATTTGTTTTAAGATTTTAATTTAGTTATCCTCAATGTGCAAAGTGCACCTGCATATTTATACAAAAGACCATTATTTTAATAATATTAACATTTAATTTGTAGGTTTTGATCTACCCAGAGCTATAGTAAAAGACATCTGCCTAAGGTGCCACACAGAAGGAATGAACCCAAGACCACAATGTTGGAAAGTAAGCTTGAGTAAAACACTTCATCTCACGTTACTCAGCAACCACTTTGACACCTGACGTGTGGTGCACCTGTTCAGGCAAAGTCAATTTGATGGAGAGTGAGCACCGTTTGTGTAGGTTGTTCATCAAAAACTGAACACTCATACGTTGTCTTCAATGGGAGATTCTATTATAATATATATATATATACAGGGGTTGGACAAAATAATGGAAACACCTTAAAATTTCAAACAAATTTATTTTAATATGGGGTAGAACCGCCTTTGGCAGTATTGAATTCTATGAGGTATAGACTCATACAAAGTTTGAATTGTTTCCAAAGGAATTTTTGTCCATTCTTCAGCTAAAACAGTCTCCAGTTCTTGTAGT
>NC_068983.1:157213283-157222633 GCF_001194135.2 Octopus bimaculoides
CAACTTTAGCTGTGTGAATTGGTGCATTATCATCCTGAAAGATTGCGTTTCCCTCCGGAAACAGTTCCACAACCATAGGATGAATTTGATCAGATAAAATTCTTAAATAGTCTTGACTATTAATTCTGCCATGAAGGAAAACTATTAAGCCAGCAGATTTCCAAGATATAGCCCCCTAGATCATCACAGATCCTCCTCCATGTTTAACAGTTGAAAGAAGGCAGTCTGAGTCAAATGCTTCTTTTGGCTGTCTCCACATGCATACTCGGCTGCTGGTTGGAAATAGGTAAAGGGTGAATTGTCTGAGAAAATAACATTCTTCCACTGCTCTAGGTACCAATTCTGTAGGTTTTTACTCCACTCTAAATGCTTTGCAACGTTTGTTTTTGAAAGTAGTGGTTTTCTGATTGCAGCTCTCCCATGAAATCCGGCTTTGTGCAGCTCCCTGCAGACAGTTTTTGTGGAAACTAGGTTCTCAGGTGGTCATTAAGCTCTGCAGTAATTTTTGGATCCGTACTTTTGTGATCCTTTCTAACAATTCACATAAGAGTCTGATAGTCCCTATCTGAAAGTTTTGGCTTTCTTCTGGAGTTTTACTTCGATGAGGAGGCTTTTCCCTCTTTCTCAAAGGCCGTCGTTACTTTTGAGACAGTATTTCTTGATATACCAAACATTTCAGCTGTTTTCATTATGCTAACGCCTGCCATACGAGCACCAACAATTTGACCTCTTTGAAAGTCCAATAGATCTGTCATTTTAATAAATTTTAATTATCTTTTTCTGATGATATCTCAAAAGAAACAGCGATTTTAACATAACATATTAAACAACACTAATAATAAATCAAAAAACATAAACAAGCTTTTCATGATTTTATAAATATTTCAAAATTATGATGCAATGATGCTAGGTGTTTCCATTATTTTATTCAACCCCTATATATATATATATATATATATATATATACACACACACACACCTACCCATAATATGATCTACACCCATGCACACACACATATACATTATATATACAAACATACATATACACACACATATATACATAGACACACAAACATATATACATTCATACACATATATACACACACATATCATCATCATCATCATCATCATTTAACGTTTGTTGTCCATACTGGCATGCGTTGGACAATTTGACCAGGCTGGCACGCTACACCAGACTCCAATCTGATTTGGCAAGGTTTCTACAACCGGATGCCCTTCCTAACATCAACCACTCTGAGTGTAATGGGTACTTTTATATGCCACTGAAATGGGTGCCATTTGTGTGACACCAGTATCTGCAATGACTGCGATTTTACTTGGCTTGATGGGTTTTCTTCTTGTACAACATAATGCTAAAGGTCTCCATCATCATTGCCTCCATAAGGCCCGACACTCAAAAGGAGCTTTTGACATGCCACCGGCATCAGCCACTTTGCCTTGTGAGGATCGACACTTGAAAGGCGCTTTTCATGTGCCACTGGCATGGGTGCCAGTTACATGACACCAGTATCAGCCATGACTACAATTTCACTTGGCTTGATGGGCCTTCTCAAGCACAGCATATGGCCAAAGGTCTCAGTTACTAGTCATTGCCTCTGTGAGGCACAAAGTTTGAAGATCATGCTTCACTATCTTGTCCCATGTCTTCCTGGGTTTACCTCTATCACAGGTTCCCTCTACAGTTAGAGATCAGCACTTTACAGAGTTGTCCTCATCCATACGCATCAGATGACCATAACAACGTAGTTGTCTCCCTTGCACACCACATCTGATGCTTCTTATGCCCAACTTTTCTCTCAAGCTGCTTACACTGTCAAACATGCACACTGACATTGCACATCCAGTGAAGAATACTGGCTTCATTTTTTTCAAGCCTACGCATGTCCTCAGCTGTCACAGCCCATGTTTCACTGCTGTGTAGCATAGCTGTTCACAAGCATCATAGAATTTGCCTTTCACTCTGAAGGAGAGGCCCTTTGTTGCAAACAGAGGCAGGGGCTCTCAGAACTTTGCCCAGCCTATTCTTATTCTCACAGTTACGTTCTCAGAGCATCCACTGTCACTACTAACTTGATCACCTAGATAACAGAAGTTATCTACTATCTCTAGCTTACTTCTCCTGGCAGTTGATGGAGTCTATTTGCAATACATTTTTGGTGTTTAATGTACCTGTGCATCTTCCACAAACAAAAACTATTTTCCCTGTTAACCATCCTCTAATATTGCTGCACCTCTTATATGTCCATAACTTACACTGGGTACATCTTATGGAATTTCTGCCTACATCTTTTCTACAGATCGAGCAGGGCCATCTACCTGAAGGGATTTGTGATTTGTCTGCCTTCCTACTTACTAAGATTTTGGTTTTTGTTAGGTTAACTCTAAGCCCTTCAATTCTAGACCTTGCTTCCATACCTGAAACTTTTCTATTTCTGGTAGCGGTTGAGCTATATGAACAAGGTCATCAGCATAGAAGAGCTCCCAGGGGCGCTTGTCTTAAATTCCTCTGTTATTGCCTAGAGGACTATGATGAACAAGAGGAGGCTGAGGACTGAACCCTGGTGAACACCTACTTGTATCCTGAATTCTTCACTGTACTCATTACCAACCCTCACCTTACTGGTAGCGTCCTTGTACATGGCTTGTACAGCTCTCACCAACCACTTGTCTATCCCTAATTTCTGCATTGACTATCAGATAAGGGATTGGGGGAGCCTGTGAATAGCTTTCTCCAAGTCAACAAAAGCCCAAGTACAGAGATTTGTCTTTGATTATGTATTTCGCCTGCAGCTGTCTTACCAGAAATATAGCATCAGTGGTGCTTCTCCCTGGCACAAAACCAAACTGCATCTCATCTAGGCTGACTCTCTCCCTAATTAGTTGGGCTATGACCCTCTCTGCAACTTTCATTACCTGATCCAAAATATGTGTGTGTATTTATAAAGAATAAAGACCCCCTTCAGTCATGAATGACCATGGGATTGCACCTAGAAAGTTCCCTTCTGAGGCACAAGTGTGGGCAGAGTTGTTTAAGGAAGACCAGTAGTCACTCATGCATACCAGCCTCCCCTCTCCACGCCACCAATGTTACACACGGAAAAGGCAAAGGCCAATACAGCTTGGCATCAGTGATATTGCAACTCATTTCTACAGCTGAGTGAACTGGAGCAATGTGAAATAGAGTGTCTTGCTCAAGAACATAACACACAGCTTGGTCCAGGAATTAAACTCACTACCTCATAATTATAAGCCCAACACTCCAACCACTGAGCCATGTGCCTTCACATTTATATTTATATAAATGTATTTATATATCTTAGCTAAATAGGTATGCACAAGAAAATTTATTATGAAATGCTTTCTGTTCTAAAAGAACATTAGAATGAAATACAAAGGATACAGTCTGCTTCAGTTGTATCAGTAGGATGGAAATTAACCAGCCACTCCAAGAGATTAAAATCAGGAACAGATAGAGATCTCTCAACACATATATTTTGGTAGTCACCTTCATCGGCCAAAGGGTTAGAAGTTTTAGATGTTCCAAACAAAATAACAGCTATTTCATCTTTACTCTCAGAAAATACCTATAACATAAACAAGATTTACTCAGCAATGATACAACATCAAACAAAATACTGATATTTGTGTATTTATACAGAGACCACGTTAGAAAAGTTTTTAATATTTATGAGCTGGCAGAATCATTAGATTGCCAGGCAAAATGCTTGATGGTATTTTGCCTATTTTTCTGTTCTGCACAGAATGCAGCCTTTAAGCTAGTACTTAATATGTCTGCATTTTGTTAATATTGAAAATATCAAGATAGACATTTAGATTCACTGCAGAATTTCAACAACCATTTTACATTGCTTATGGATTTAAGGTGCTAAATTATTAATCATGCTATTGTGATATATTTTATTCTCTGAATAAAGCATCTAACTCTGCAGGGCCCAAAATATTAGCTTTTCCCATTCATCACTTAAACCAAGCTTCTTTACATTTAACAAACAGTCCCCGGATTTGCTCTAATCAACCTGGCTGAACAAACACCATAGGAACAGCTTTCAAATATAAAAGCAATTGCTCTAATAAATACACCATCCTACTTATGCAATTAAAAAAAAATTTTTAATTATTTCCACAGCTAGTCACCTACACTTTTCTCTGCAAAATAGGGATGTTTATCCTGTTCAGGGTATATTATTAGCATTATTCTGCGATTGAGAATTTAAACATCACTTCTTTAACTTAATTATTTCAGTAAAATCATAAGCATTTGTAAATGTTTTATCTGTAACTCATTATTAAAATTTTATCAGGTTTTAAATATCAAAATAAATTCTAAAAGTAATTAATATAAGAGATATAAAACAATAGCAACATACTTTACGATACACAATTTGCTTGATGATCTGCAAAGCTTGGCTCAGATATGAATCTTGAGCTAGGTCTTTAGCGCACATAGATGGACTAACATCCAAAATAATAACAATGGCCGTCTGCAATAAAAAGTGTATGAAATTGTACAACATGTATCCAAACATAAATATATACCAATTATAGTGTAATACACACAGCAAACAATGGAGTCTCCACAATAGCAATTTTCAACTATTTTCAATCCATGGCACACTCTGCAAGTCATTAAAACTGTAATGTTACACCAGCCTTTTAAATATTTTATTATATGCAGGGGGAGGCGCAATGGCCCAGTGGTTAGGGCAGCGGACTCGCGGTTTCGATTCCCAGACCGGGCGTTGTGAGTGTTTATTGAGCGAAAACACCTAAAGCTCCACGAGGCTCCGGCAGGGGATGGTGGCGAACTCTGTCGTACTCTTTCACCACAACTTTCTCTCACTCTTTCTTCCTGTTTCTGTTGTACCTGTATTTCAAAGGGTCAGCCTTGTCACACTGTTTCACGCTGAATATCCCCAAGAACTACGTTAAGGGTACACGTGTCTGTGGAGTGCTCAGCCACTTGCACATTAATTTCACGAGCAGGCTCTTCCGTTGATCGGATAAACTGGAACCCTCGACGTCATAAGCGACGGAGTGCCAACAACAAATATATGCAGGTACCAAAATTAAAATTGTTTGAAAAGATAAATGAGGAACACACATTGCACTTTGCCTGGAAAGAACAAACATGCAATATATCATCATCATCATCATTTGATAGGTTTTCCATGCTGGCATGAGTTAGATGATGAACAAGAGGGCTGCATCATGCTTCATGTTAGCTTTGGCATGGTTTCTAATGTTGGATGCCCTTCCTAATGGGGTTGCTAAGTAACTTACAAGACAGGAAGGAAAAGGGAAAGGGGAGAAAGAGAAAAGCCTAAGTGGGGGAGTATTTGAAAGGGTAGAGAAGAAATTTTAGGCAAGGGACAAGAGGTGGGGGGTCTTGCTATGGAGAAGATACCCTGCATTTATATAAGAATGGGAGGGAGTATCTGGCAGAAAGGTAAAGATAGGAGCAATGGTTGCCAGAACAAAACCCTCAGGAAGCAAGAAATTATACAAGCAGAGGTATTTCGTCTGTCTTTATGTTCTGAGTTCAAATTCTGCCGAGGTCGACTTTGCCTTTCATCCTTTCAGGGTCAATAAATTAAGTACCAGTTCCTTACTGGGGTCGATCTAATCAATGGGCTCCCTCCCCCAAAATTTTGGGCCTTGTACCTAGAGTAGAAAAGATTATCTTAACATTTCCAGCTTGCCTTAACTCTTTAGCCATATCCAGCCTAAATATTCTACCTGTTTTATGTTCAAACCAACCAGATCCTGCTTCTCACACCCACCCTACAACCTTACTCTAAAAATAAACAATTACGTCATTGAAATTACAAAGCTACGTGAGATGGCTTGATTAATTGAAAGCAGTAATGAATAAGCTTTACATTTGACTGAGTAATATGAACACTGAAGAGTTAAAAACTAACAATATACGTATGAACCATATGTGGCACACAAGTACACTATGGCACAGGTGGAAAACAATTCCTCTAGCTTGCCAAGAGACCTGCAAGAAGAAGCAGCCAATAAACTACTACTGATTGTATATATATATATATATATATATATATATATATATATATATCATCATCATCATTTTAACATCCATTTTTCCATGTTTGCATAGGTCGGACAGAATTTGTTGAGATGGATTTTATACAGCCACATACCCTTCCTGTTGCCAATCCTCTCCTGTCTCCAAGGATGGAAATATTACCTCTTGACTAGATATGCTTTCATGGGAGACTGGAAACAAAGAATACTACTTGCATGAAAGTGATCCTCATTTAAAACTATCATGTAGTGTCCAAACAAGAAGACTAACACAAACACACATGCATGCATAAATACACACATCATCTTTTACTTGTTTCAGTCATTGGACTGCATCCATACTGGAGCACTGCCTAGAAGAGTTTAGTTGAACAAATAAACCTCAGTCCTTTTTTTTTCTTATTATATCAGTCTCTTTAGCCAAACCACTCAGTTATAGGGACATAAACAAACCAATACCAGTAGAAACACACATATATATAAACAATAGGCTTCTTTCTGTTTCTGTCTACCAAAATCCTCTCACAAGACTTTGGCCAGCCAAAGACTATAACAGAAGAAACTTGGCCAAGGTGCTACAGAGGGACTGAATCCAGAACCATGTGGTTGGGAAACAAAGTTCTTATTACACAGCCATGCCTGCAATATACTGTCATGTGGTCAAGAGGCTTGAGGATTATAATATACAGGAATCACTTGCTTTACGGAAGTAATACATTCCTGAAAATCTGCCGATTATGCAAAATTTATTTTCCAATTAGGGCAGGATGCCCATCGTTGGAATGTCTTTGATTCTAGATTTGCATGCTCATGGCTGACTTGGGGGCTAAACAATAATAAATGTGCCTCACATAACACAATGATAACATGAGCCAACAAGGAAACAAAGTGGTTGAACAGTTTAGAAATAACAGCCAACTTTCCCAATTCTTTTTTTTTTCCTCTTTTCCTTCCATCCTTTTTTCTTTCTTTCTTCGCTCACGTTTGTGTTTTCTTCGGTTTGGGATTTGTAAAGTCTCATTGTTAGTTTAATAAACTAATAATAAATAATAAAGAAAGAATCACAACCTATTTTTAATAAATGGTACATTGGACAATATAGTCCCTGACATTAAAAAAAACGTGATGGGACCTTTGATGACAGATAAATGAAAATTTAAACTCTTTATTTAAAGAAACTTTAATCTGTGGAGTATATTTTGTACGGTGAGAGCGCGAAATCGACAATACGGAGTGAGAGAAAGAGAGAATTATTTAACGGGAAGGGAAACGCTTGCCTTGTCATACAATAGGTCATACATAGAAGGGGGAAATTATCTAGCGCGCCAAAAATTGTTTCTTCGAATCTCTACGTAGAATACGAATCAAACAACAACAAAAATAAGGGAGGAAGGAATTTTTGTCTCCCGCGCCGTACGCTTTGTCGTGTTTTTCAGTTTTTGACGCTTACAATTCTTTTTTTCTGGTTTTATGTTCTAAACATCTAAGATTAGGAGGTAAATTACCTGATTACGATTCTTTAAAATTATACAGGCATTTCCAACAAACAACTCTCTTTTAACAGTACTTAAAACATACAGTTCCGAAGAAATCACGATTTTTGGCACACTAGGTAATTTCTGGCCCTACTCTAAAGGAATGCCCAAAAGAAGTACTTAGGATAATGGGTGGAATTACGATTTCAACACTCCATATAGCTTTTTTTTTATTTTAAGGAATTTTCAGAAAATGTTTACGAATTTGTGTTCTACAGACAGGAATTCATACGACTGTACAAAAACAAAACAAAAGTTTAGCTGTTATTTTTAGCACATCTCACAACCATCTGATACCGTCTTCGTTTCTTTGTCACTCTGACATGTATTGATGTTTTTCACTATTTTCTCCCCGATAAACAAACACATCTAATGGGCCTATGCTGGGATTTAAGCTAAAACATTCCGACTGTCCGAAAATTAAAAAACAAATTTTTTTTTTCATAATCGTATGAATTCCCGTGTGAAGAACACAAATTTGCAAAACTTTTCTGAAAATTCCCAAAAATAAAAAAAGTTATTAGAGGTTACCTTCCAAAGTCGGGGTGTGGGGTACAACTCTGTAGTTATGCCATCGGATGCTTAAAGCAGAATTCCAGTGTAACAAAATTTATTCCCATTCATTTAAATATTTGTATTTTTTCTTCAAAATTATTATTTACTCTATTGGAACTAAAATTAAAACACTAACAACTGATCCACTTTGGTCATAAATAATAACAAACAATTGGTGCCAACGTAGATTTGAAAGGATGAATTAATATTACAAGTGGCAACTTATCGTTATAATAAGAGAGAGGATGTGGTTGCATAACAATAACAGTAGACAGAGTGGAAAGCTTCCGTGTTCCTAGGGATTGAAATGAGTTAAACAACACAACTAGCATAAAAAACACTTTCATGGCATGAAGAAAACAATTATCACCAAACATACTTTCATGAAGCAAATATAAAAACTAAAATTCGAACTGATATATTCAGAAACGAATTAGTACTGATTAATTTAAGTACTTTTTACTTCATAGACACACACACTTACGCGAAAATATATTTAGCTTATAAAATTATAAGTCATTCAATTCAAATGTTTAGCCTTGAATAAAAGAATAGACTGTCCTAAAAAAAATCCATTTACTCGTTAAAAATTACTTTCTTTAAGCCAGGTTTCCTAAAATAAAAGAATATATTCTTTACTTCGCACATAGTTGTTATTTTTTAAGCATAGGGACCTACAAGGGAATAAAATCACAATTTATAAGATGGTACTTATTTAATACATACCTTGTTGTACGCCATTCTGACAAATATATAAACTAAGTCCTAAACTTGTTTCCGGTTTCGTAAAATTCACGATGTGCGGTTGAGTGACAATCTCGAAGCAATGAACGTGTCGGAACTTGTACACGCAACAATTAATATAGGAAGATGGTTTAATATACCGATGATGCAATGTAAACATCACAATCCAAGATAATTTAATATATCGATGATGTACACATCATAATCCTGGTGTCACTCAATGTACAGGACCAGCTTTACATATGCTAGGACCGTTCACTATGAGGTCCTGTAGTGCAAGGGTACCCGACTACCGGGCCGTATATCACTTGCTACCGGGCTGAACAGAAAGAATGAATTTTTAATCGCAGTCTGCAGAGTATTTTGGCGAACGTGGACTTTCGTTATTTTTTTTATCCCCCAATTTCGAATACGGAGATGGAAAGA
>NC_068983.1:157222764-157230699 GCF_001194135.2 Octopus bimaculoides
CAATTTTGACTTTTTCCCCCCAACACTAACCCTAAAACCCTAACCGTAACTCTAAAACCCTAAAACCCTAACCCTAACCCTAAAACCATAACAGTAAGTATAGAAATGTTTTGAAATATTTGTCCGAATCATGATGTCCGTATTTTTTTGCAGATTCGTATTCCTTGTAGCCAAAAAGGGGGGTTTGTGTCGAAAAAAAAAAAAAATTTTAAGGCTGGTTTGGGGGAGACGGGCGGAAGTTTTGCCGCAAGATGAAAATGCAGCTCAAAGGTCACCATTGTGAAGATCTACAGTGAAGCACAGAAGGTCCTCGATTTGCTTACAGAAAACAACTTCCAGGCCAAGTGACTGGAAGAGCAACTTTGAGCCATTGTAGCAAAGTCTTTGTTAATAAAATTTAGGCAAAAGGTAGAGAATGGATTTTATGTAAGCACAATACCACTGTAGCAGTGATTCAAAGCTAAATCCTTGGATACACAGTCAAACATCATGAGCTGGACACGTTTACTCAAACATTCTAGAATTTGAGCCTCTGTCACCATGAATAAAGTGCAATTGTTTTTTGTTAGGTTGGGCAAGCCGCATGTTGCCGTATTAGAAGCTTGCTATAAACTCCAAGCAGTATCTCTCTCCCAGTATGTATTTATTGCTGTCGTTATCTGCAGATTGTATTTATGTGTGATAATATAAACTTCTGTTAAATGTTCACAGATTTTGTTCAGTTACTTCTACAAACAGCCCAAGAAACATATTTTCTTTCAATTTAACTAGCAACCATAGGCTACGACATTGGTGACCCTTGACATGAATGACTACAATAGCAACTCGACTTTGGCACTGCCAAACAGCATTCTGACAATCAATGACAACTGAATTTCATCTCCTTGACATTTGGTGATATTCAATTCCAAAATAACCAACAAAAATCGTTCAAATAAATCCAACTCATTTAATGCATGAACATCAACTCATCGCAATTACCATCATGACAAGAAAAAAAATGGACGGGGTACTACAAGTTTGTTCAAGATGCTTGGCAACCCTTTCCCTTTTTTGCCAAGCATTTCAAACCAGCAAAATTAGGTACGATACTTTTGAAAGTATCTGGTAAAGCATTTTCACCGTTTCTTAGAAGGACAAACCTTCATCAAGTATACTGATCATAAGCTGTTGATGTATGCATTGCAATCTGAGACTGATAAATGCTCTCCTAGAAACATCAGGCATCATCATCATTATTTAACGTATGCTTTCCATGCTGGCGACTGAGGACTGGCAAGCCAGGAGGCTGCATCAAGCTCCAATCTGATCTGGCCTTCCTAATGCCAACCAATCCAAGAGTGTAGTGGGTGCTTTTTACATGCCACCGGCATGGGGGCCAATCAGGTGGTACTGGCAACGACCATACTCAAATGGTGCTTTTTACATGCCACTGGCACAGGTCCAGTCAGGCGGCACTGGCATCGACCACGTTTGTATGGTACTTTTTACATGCCACCAGCACGGGATCCAGTCCAGTGGGACTAGCATTGACCATGCTTGAATGGTGTCTTTTATGTGCCAGTCAGGGAGTACTGGCATCAGCCACAATAATGATTTCACTTGACTCAACAGGTCTTCTCAAACACAATATATTGCCCAATGATTGAAGGGTACTCTTAAATGGGCCAGTTATGTGACACTGTCATAAGCCACGGTTATAGTTGCACTTGGCTTGCCGAGTCTTCTCAAGCACAGCATATCTCCAAAAGTTTTGGTCACTTGTCATTGCCTCCATGAGGCCCAATGTCCAGAGGTCATGCTTCACCACTCATCCCAAGTCTTCTTGGGTCTACCTCTTCCACAGGTTCCCTCCACTGTTAGGGTGTGACACTTTTTCACACAGTTGTCCTCATCCATACGCAACACATGACCATACCAGTGCAATTGTCTCTCTTGCACACCACACCTGATGCCTCTTATGTCCAACTTTTCTCTCAGGGTGCTTACACTCTGTCGTGTATGCACACTGACATTACACATCCAGCAGAACATACTAGCTTCATTTCTTGCAAGCTTATGCATGTCCTCAGCAGTCACTGCCCATGTTTCACTGCCATGTAGCATGACAGTTTGCACACATGCATCATACAGTCTACCTTTCACTCTGAGTGAGAAGCCCTTTGTTACCAGCAGAGGTAGGAGCTCTCTGAACTTTGCCCAAGCTATTCTTATTCTAACAGCTACACTCTCAGAGCATCCACCCCCACTACTGACTTGGTCACCTAGGTAACGGAAGCTATCAACTAATTCTAGTTTTTCCCCCTGGCATGTGACAAGCTATCAACTAATTCTAGCTTTTCCCCCTGGCATGTGACAAACTGTTTGCTGCACATTTTCAGTGTTTATTGCCCGTGCATCTGCCACACACAAAAACTATCTTCCCAGTTAGTCTTCCTTTGATATTGCTGCACTCTTTGTGTCCATAGCTTACACAAGGTACATCTTATGGAGTGTCTACCTATGCCTTTTCTACAGATCAAACAGAGCCGTCTACCTGAAAGGATTTGTGATTTGTCTGCTTTTCTACTTACTAAGACTTTGGTTTTTGCTAGATTGACTCTAAGACCCTTTGGTTCTAGACTTTGCTTCCACACATAAAACTTCTCCTCTATTTCTGATAGTGACTCAGCTATTAGAGCAAGGTCATCAGCATAGGGCAACCTGTCTTGAATTCCTCTGTTATTGTCTGGAGGACTATGATTAATAAGAGGGGGCTGAGGACTGATCCTTGGTGGACCCCTAACTCTACCCGGAATTCTTCACTGTACTCATTGCCAACCCTCACCTTACTGACAGCATCCCTGTACAGGGCTTGTACAGCTCTCACTAACCACTCATCTATCCCTACTTTCTGCATTAACCACCAGATAAGGGATCGGGAGACCCTGTCAAAGGCTTTCTCCATGTAAACAAAAGCCAAGTACAGAGGTTTATCTTTAGCTAGGTATTTCTCCAGCAGCTGTCTTACAAGAAATATAGCACCAGTGGTACTTTTCTCTGGCACAAACCCAAACCACATCTCATCTAAACTCTCCCTAATTAGTTAGGCTATGACCCTCTCTGTGACTTCATCACCTGATCCAACAATTTGATACCGCTGTAATTATTCATAGCTAATGTGTCACCTTTACCTTTGTAGCAGTTGACTATGATGCTGCTACACCAGTCATTGTTTATATTTCACAGTTTACTGTGGATATTTGTTATATCAAGGGTGTTGATAATTCTGCTGCAGCCCCTTTATCCCATGTCAATGTCAATGTTTAGTAGCTTACCAATACTATTGACTTATGGTGTGATGTTTCTACTGGATCGTCTAGACTGTACATCCCAGAGAATCATAAGCAAACCATCTTTGCTCTCCATAATTTATTGCATCCAGGTATTTGAAATTAATTTCGAATTGCTTTGTTTGGCCAAGTATGTAGAAAGATACTCAAAATTATGTATGCCATTGTACATCCTGCCAAAGAACCAAGGTTAAGTGCTACAGCAAAATACCATTAGACACTTTTGCTACTCCTAACACTTGTTTCAAGCATATCCACTTAGATATTGTTGGTCCGTTTCTACAATTTCAGGACAAAATGGATATTTTGACCTGTATAGTTGGTTTTTTTCTCAATGGCCTGAAGCCATACCAATTAAAGATATTTCATCCTTTACAGTTGCAAAGGCCCTAATGGCTGAATGGATTTCATTTGGAACACCTATGACAACAATGTCTGACAGGAGTCATCAGTTCAAATTCAGTCTTTTTGCTAATTAACGTTAGGGCTAGGGTTAAGGTTACCTGCTAGGTATGTCAAATTCATACTACAGCTTGTCCCCCACCATGTCTAATGGAATGGTAGAATGTTTCCATCAACAGCTTAAAATAGCTTTACAAGCACATTCTAATTCAGATAGATGATTAGAAGCCCTACTGATTGTGTTATTAGCTTTACATACTGCTGTAAGGAAGACCTAGGTTACTCACTGGCAGAATTACTGTTGGGTTTGCACTTACACTGCCTGGTCAATTGATATTAGCTACAGCTACTCAACATGAACCTACCAACTATGTTCATCAGCTGTGCAGTTACATGGCAGACTTACCTCTGTTAATAACAAAACCACAGTCAATTATAACTTTTGTTGCATCCAATATCAATACCTGAACTCACATATTTGTATGCACTGATGCAGTTAAGCATCCCTAGCAGATAGTTTATTCTGGCCCCCGCAGTGTTTTCAAAGATAAACCAAAGTATATGGTTTTCAACAGTCAGGGGGTCAATGTCAATCAACTTAAGCAGACTTTCATCAAATCTACTCCCCTACTACAACACTCCTGTATTGCTGTACCCAAACAATCCACACATAAAAATGCATTATCCAACAATAGTGCACTTCAGACTGACAGAGTAACCAAAAGTGGAAGAAAAGTACATTGGCTAGCTAGGTACACTCACAAATATTTTTATTAACACGAAAAAAAAAAAATGTTTTCATTTTATAGTTCCTACAGAACTTTGCATTTTCTAGGATGTTTTCATTGTTGCATGGACATTTTTTTCAACGATTTTTCAGTATTTAATGCATGTATTTCTTTTTTTTTTGCCTCTTTGTACTTGTGTTGGTCTCTCTCTCTCTCTCTCACTTTTTATGTAAATGCACTTTTTACTATTTTGCCTTTTTTGACATTGGTTGGCGTTAGGAAGGGCATCCAGCTGTAGAAACTCTGCCAAATTAGATTGGAGCCTGGTGTAGCCATCCGGTTGCACCAGTCCTCAGTCAAATCGTCCAACCCATGCTAGCATGGAAAGCGGACGTTAAACGATGATGATGATGTAAAGGGCTAGGAAGGACTGCTGTAGTGGTGATTCAAAACCAACTCCCTGAATACACAAACTCTCATCACAAGCAAACCACCATGGTTTCACATGATCAGTCTATTAACCAACCAATCAACATGAAGTGACGGTGTGGACAAGTTTTCTTGAACATTCTAGAATTTGACTTCTGGTCTCCTATAAAACTGTGCAGCACACATTTTCACCAGTCAGATGACACAGAAAGATGACAGAAACCTCCATCACCACAAATATAGCACAATTGTTTCCAGTTATGTTTGGCAAGCAACATGTTGCCGTATTAGAAGCTTGCCATAAACTCCAGGCAGTATCTCTCTCTCAGTATGCAATTATTGCTGTAAAAGGGCAATGTAGTTTGTCTTTATGGGTGATAAAGTTTTGTTAAATATTTATGGATCTTGTTCAGTTACTTCTACATGCAATCCAAGAAACATATTTTCAAAAAAGGCGGTGAGCTGACAGAAACGTTAGCACGCCGGGCAAAATGCTCAGCAGCATTTCGTCTGCCACTGCGTTCTGAGTTCAAATTCCGCCGAGGTCGACTTTGCCTTTCATCCTTTTGGAGTCGATATAAATTAAGTACCAGTTACGCACTGGGGTCGATCTAATCGACTTAATCCCTTTGTCTTTCCTTGTTTGTCCCCTCTATGTTTAGCCCCTTGTGGGCAATAAAGAAATAAGAAACATATTTTCATTTATCAACTCAACCAGTCACCATCACAAACCAACCCACACTAAAAGTCATAACACCACTTTTCAGTAAAAAACTTAAATACAATCTTAAACAGTAGAGCCGAGTTAGAGATCATGAATGACAGATATGTCTCAGAGAAGATACATGGTCTGCAGTGGGTTGGATCAAAATTCATAGATATTTGTGTAAAAAAGAGAAAATAATTCATTGGGTTGTCTTTGTTCTTTGTCAAAATGGGGACTATGAATTGATGTTTACCACTCATGTGACTTGCAACCAGTCAATTAAAACTTTTTCTTCTCGCCCACCTTCATCTCTTGATGGAATAGGGGTCGTTTTAACTCTCTAGTGTTCTACTATAAATGGACTACCACACCATATTGTGAGTATAACATGGCAGCATCATTGTATGTTGGTTCACAAACAATTTATTCTGAAATAAATTAGGCCAATCATTGAAAACAACATTGTTATGTGTTACTTTGATTTTGACTTCCAAATAAGTCACCTTCAAAATAACTGAAGACTCTATAACCTATCTGGCATAGGATACTATATAGTTATTTTGTTGCAAAAACATTACTCTTATTCTTAAAATATAATGGAACACAATTTTTATTAAGTAAACAAAACTCTTCAAAAATAATATAAATGAAGTAATGATTGGTGTCAAAACTTTATTTAGGATTTTAAAATTAAAATCCCTCAGGATTTGGAAGTTCATCTTTCAGAAAAATCTATAAAACTGGTAAATATTTGCAAATATAAATATTCAAAACATACAACAAATTTTCTACATTTCCTCTTTTTCTTTCTGTTTAAGAACTTGCCATGTATTTTTACCCATTACTTCAGGACGAGTTGTAACAAAACCAGAACAAGGAACTTGACCAGGAACTTCACATATACACCAACGAGAACAACCATGACCAAAATTTGCAGGATGTACGTTAGCTTCTTTGGTTGTGGCAGCTGTAGACAGGGGATTTCTATAAAAAAAAAAAAATGAAATAAATGAAGACTTCTATATAAATCAATGAATATGTAACTCTATGGGGGAGGGAGCCGGTTGAAATCGATCGGCCCCGGTGTGCGGCTGGTGCTTGATTTGTCGACCCCTGAAGGGATGGCGGGTAGGGTCAGCCTCGGCGGAATTTGAACTCAGAACGTGGTGATAAGCAAAATGCCGCTGAGTATTTTGTCCGGCGTGCTGGCGATTCTGCTAGCTCGCTGCCTTAATAACAATAATGATAACAACAACAATAATAATAATGCCCTGATGCAGTAGCAGGCATTGGCTCTCATGGCTTCTGATCTTAACTCATTGGAAGTGTTATCATGTACATTTTTTTTGTCTTGGTATAAAAGATGAGCTACAGCAAATATTCTGCTCAGTATCTCAGGTTTGCTTGTCAGTTGTTTGACCTTAACCAGTTGAGCATGTCCCTTAGTGGCTGACAATATGTGCATCTCTGATCATGAACAGAAGTAGTTGGGGAGCATCATAGTCAGGTGTTGAGAGGGATTCTTAAGAGTTTGGATAAAGCACCCACTACACTCTCGGAGTGTTTGGCATTAGAAAGGGTATCCAGCTGTAAAAACTCTGCCAGATCAGATTGGAGACTGGTGCAGCCATCTGGTTCGCCAGTCCTCAGTCAAACCGTCCAACCCATGCTAGCATGGAAAGTGGACATTAAACGATGATGATAATGATGATGTGAAAAGATGCACAAAGCAGTGATGGAAAGTATACAAACTTAGAACTAGTTCAAATATATTTGAGAGGTATTTGAACTTGTATAGGATTTTCACTGCAGTTTGTCACAGAGAAAAAAACATTCTCACTTGAGGCAACTCTGAGGTGACCAGGAAGAAAAGCTTCTTTTACTGTAAATCAGTAAAGATTATTAACAACTTTTTGTCTATAGGGAGAATTTTTTCTCCATGACAACCTGCAGTGGAAAACATTTACATGTTCAAATATCTCTCAAAAATATTTGAAATAGTCTTAAGTTTGTATATTTTCCATCACTGCTTCATTCATATATATATATATGTATATATATATGTATATATATGTATATATATGTATATATATATGTATATATATGTATATATATATGTATATATATATACATATATATATATACATATATATATATACATATACATATATACATATACATATATACATATACATATATACATATACATATATACATATACATATATATATATATATATATATATACATATATATATATATATACATATATATATACATATATATATACATATATATATACATATATATATACATATATATATACATATATATATACA
>NC_068983.1:157234719-157248811 GCF_001194135.2 Octopus bimaculoides
ATATATATATATATATATATATAGTCCTGTGTAAGACTTTAAACTGCTTCCAGTAGCGCAGGCCTTGTTTGGGGGTTCCAGGGATTTGAGTGTGAGCCCAATTCTTAACCACTATTGTTTCCCAGGTTTACTCTGATCCAAAATATAGCACCTGTCAGGTTCTTAGCATGTCCCAAAATTACCTCTGGAAGGTCATTCACAGACACCCTAAAGGACCAGGGCAAATGAGGCTAGTCTGTTCTTTAGCTATTCATCTAAGAGAAGGTAACTCCATCCAATTCCGGCATCCTGATAACTACTGTTCTCGTGGCATTTGTTGCACCAGACCAATACAAATTTGAAAGGTAAGAGGGAAGGGACTAGCACCCCTGTTGTCTTGTGGGGTAATTTATTGAGAATTTAAAAAAGACTGAGAGAGAAAGCCCCAACAGAAAATCCTGAAGGAAGACTCCTAAGGCAGATATATACAAGGCTGTGGAGTCGGAGTCATGGAGTTGGAGTCAGAAACAATTAAAGGGTAGCTGGAGTTGGAGTCAGTAAAAGTATACCGACACGGATTCTGACTCATTTATTTTTTAATATAAACCAGTTATAACATGTAGGCCTACTCAAAGTACAAGCGTATGCATATGCTTTATGGGATATGTAGACCACAATCACTTAATTACATAAAAAGGAGTCAGAGGTGCCAATAGTAGAGAAGTTGAAGTCGAAATCTTTTGTTTCAACTCCACAGCCCTGGATATAAGTCATCATCATCATCGTTTAATGTTCGTTTTCCATGCTGGCATGGGTTGGACGGTTTGACTGAGGTCTGGAGAGCCAATGGCTGCACCAGGCTCCAATCTGATCTAGCAATGTTTCTACAGCTGGATACCCTTCTTAACAGCAACCACTCCGAGAGCATAGAGGGTGCTTTTTACATACCACCAGCACAGGAGCCAGTCAGGCAGGCCTGGCATCGATCATGTTCAGATAGTGCTTTTTATGTGCCACCGGAACAGGGGCCAGTCAGGGGGTACTGGCATTGGCCACGTTCAGATGGTGCTTTTTATGTGCCACCGGCATGGGAGCCAGTCATTGGGTACTGGCATCGGCCACATTTGGATGGTGCTTTTTATGTGCTACCAGCACGGGAGCCAGTCAGGCGGACCTGACTATATGGCTATATATCTGCCAATATGGTTAATCAGCATCTGGCGTCCCCGGCAGCTCTATAAATGTTGCAAACATATTGACTTGTCTCCCCTTGATGGCATGTCCATGAATGGCGAAGAGGTAAGTGTACTTGGAGCTAGGAACTTTCTTCTGGAACAGCATAAGTGGTTAAGTTACTGTCTCAGAAAAACTGTAGATCAATAATAAAATAGATCAACCATATCTATACATGACAGGCTTATTTCAGTTTTCCTCAATCAACTCCATTTACAAGGCTTCAGTCAACTCATGGCTATAGTAGAAAACATTTGCCCAAAGTTCTGCACTGTATTCACTCATTCCATTTGACTGATATGTGGTCTTTGGCTAAGTTGTGATACAAATATACACTTTAATTTCTACAAAGATTAAAAATTATTTAATGTTCAACCTAGACTAATCTTCAAAAGCAAAAATAAACCTTAATCTTTTAAATAAAAGAAGTATTAAAACATACGGGGTTTTACAAAAGACTTTCTTAATGTGCTCGTGAATTTCTTCTTGTTCTTTGTTGTAAACATCCACAATAACTCTTTCACCAGAATCTGTAAAAAGTAAAAGAATTGCTAAGTAGAAACAATTAGAATAGAATGAATATATTGTGATCTTTGGGGAAAAAAAAAGTTCTATACTAACTTTGAAGATATTGCCAGATGTATTGCTCACCTTTTAAATCAAGATGTCTGATCCCCAAAATAATCTATCCAGAGCTATTGCTGTGAAAATATATACAATTCTTGGATGTTAGGCTATTAATAAGCCATTAATTAGGCCATCTAATAGGAATATATATTCACTTGAATTTTCCCTTAAGTTTAGTATGATCAAAAAAACTGTTTTCTGGCTGATTTACAATAACTTATTCCATGCAAACCTGATCAGAATGACTTCTGCTGGAGCAACTGTTTTTACAGTTAGATAACCTCCTGCTACTATGAAGTAGATGCAGAACTTGCTATTTACCTCCCAGCACTGCTCAAAGCTGGGAGGTGATGTGAATAGATGGTGTGTAAGAAATTTTAAAATTGGGTAAGTAATACAATATACTGGAAGTTTCAGGATACACAGAAAGAGAAAGAAGTTCCACAAGGTGGTATTCAGATGAAGAAATATATTTAATTCTTGGTGTAAAGTTTAGAGAATGATAAATATGGGGTTGCAAGAAGCAAAGAAGTTGGGGTAATTAGTGATTTGACATTTAATTTCTATGAAGTTCGAAGAGTATGAAACTGTCATAGTAGAGATGGAATGTTAAGCATATTTGAATCTTTTAGAGAGTTAACTGCTCAGAGGCTAAAGATTTTTTGCTATAAGTGCTATTAAATATTTAGGTCATGTTAGAAATACATTTTAGAAAGCATTTTGTGCAGTAGAGGAATATGTAAGCTGCACAATACTAATTAATTTAATGGTGATTAACAAAATTTGAAGAGAAAGAGATGACATTCCTACGGAGAAACTTAAGTTCAATATTTGAGAGAGTTTTCTACAGCTCACTTAAGTGGTTATGGTATGGCTAATGAAGAAAATTTAGATTCATATAATCAGTTTAATACACCATGTACTGGAAAGTAAGTTGGGTCACAAAGGCTGCATATATTTCGTTTTATGTGACAACCTTTTTTAAAGTGAGTGATTTATGTGAGTCATAGAGTAGAATCTATATAAATAAAAACTATATTATTAGTTGCCTTGGCTCTTCTCTTCAGGGTTCAACTCCCACTAACACACTACAAAGCCCACAAGAGTATTGCTCTTAGATCTTGAATGCTGTAGACGAACAGATATCTTAGAACACAACCAAGAAGCAGGCTAATTGAGTGATTGGTATAAAGTCACAGACACACTACAGTCTCTAGTCCACAAGAATACTTTCTCCTCCCTTTCCTTTTCTACTGCAATTCAAATGACCTATGCCCTTAGGAGCTGACTGGTTTCATGCCACCTCTGTTCAATTTCTCCCCCACTCATCACCTGTATTGTGTCCAGCATCCACCCCACCATCCAGCCGTGCACAAATCTCTACACCCAATCCTTCCTCCCCACAATGTCAGCATTTAGAACTCCTTTTCTCTTCATATCCTTCCATAAGCTATCAACTTACATCAGTTTAAGCATCAGTTTAAGCATCCAGTGTCTAAAAAAAAAAAATCACAAATCTTTTTTATGAAATGAGCCAAATATAGAATATATCTTACCTAAAATGAACTGTATAAAAGGTGTTGGTGTCATATTCTTCATAGTGAGTACTTGTAGGTTAGGATTTTTATACTGTATTTGTGGAATGTGCCAAAATTGAAAGTTGCTTTGAATAAAAAGGAAAAATTAATAAAGTCATTAAAAACTATTTAATAAGAAAGATCATTAGGGATTTCATTATAGTTTTCTATATATTTGACATTTAACAATATATGTTAACAAAATTATCTATAATACTTATATATGTGTGTGTAGTTGGTCTTTGTGTCAATTTGAACTGAGACTTTTTTTTTCCAATTAGGGAAATTTTCATAACCAAAAGCCAGATCTTTCAAACTGAGTGATGACATCATGAAAAAAAAAAAGCCTGACCAATAGCACACACAACAACTATACAGCAAACTCACTGAATGACATCAACATAAAAAATAAAAAATAATTTAAAAAACCCCCAGAAAACTAACAAATCAAAATTGTTGCTTTCAAACCAGTTAAGAGTCAGACTAAATCTAGGATCAGGACAGAAAGGTCAGTCAGGTAGACAGAACAAAAAACAGAATGCAGCCATGCATTCATGTCATGTTGAGCTCCACTCAGTGTCAGATGTCGACAGCTAGACCCACCAAATATGAAGAGTCTGTAGTAACACAAATGATCCACATTCTACTAGCTTAAGAATTCTCTCTTTCTTCTACACCTAACTATAGAAACTGTCAACCACACTCTTGCCTAAAAAAGAACTTTCTTTCACCTCAATAGTTCCTCATCAGATGTCCTGCCCAGTACAACATCTAACAATAAGCATTACTTGAAAACAATGACTTCTCTCATCCATCTATCCAGCTTTCCATTCATCTAGTTGTTAATGTGATAACCACCACCTATATTAGTATGTCAAATTCATACAACATTATATTGTGTAAACATGTATGCTGACAAGCCCTACTACAAAATTCTAAGAGCTACAAATCCTAAACAAAACAAGTATTGAAATTTCTACATTTAATACTGACACCAGTACTAACAATAAAGCATTTCCAGGCAACTATCCAAAGTTCATACAAAGCTTTGCATCTTCAAAGTTATGTCCATTTACAGGGTACAACGGAAAAAAATCTGTTTCATCATCATCATCATCGTTTAACGTCCGCTTTCCATGCTAGCATGGGTTGGACGACTTGACTGAGGACTGGTGAAACCGGATGGCAACACCAAGCTCCAATCTAAATTTGGCAGAGTTTCTACAGCTGGATGCCCTTCCTAACGCCAACCACTCAGAGAGTGTAGTAGGTGCTTTTACGTGTCACCTGCATGAAGGCCAGTCAGGCAATACTGGCAACGGCCACGCTCGAAATGGTGTCTTTTATGTGCCACCCGCACAAGCCAGTCCAGGGGCACTGGCAACGATCTCGCTCGAAAATCCTACGGAGGCCAGTCAGGCGGTACTGGCAACAGCCACGCTCAAAATGGTGCATCTTATGTGCCACCCGCACAAGAGCCAGTCCAGGGGCACTGGCAACGATCTTACTTGGCTTGCCGGGTCTTCTCACGCACAGCCAAAGGCACATTGTGCACTGGTCCAAACCATGATGGTAACTAAGAAAAAATAAAAGTAAAACATTTGCTACCTAAAAATACCATTAGTCCCTGCCAAACTGCACTGGTGCCACACCAATGGCCACATAAAATATGGGAGGTTTTTCAGTTGCACTTTGTGTTATAACCTTCATCTTCTTATGGCTGAGTTCCAACCCAAGTCCACTTGTCACACCTCTTGGTCCAATATCATTGCTTTGAGGTCCTGGATACATTCCAAGCTAGTGTCTGCAATCAAGTTATCAATGTAAGTGTGACAAGGTTTTTCTCTTCTTACATCACCATGAAGTACATTCCACAAGACTAATTCAAATGTTTGCAGTCCGGGGTAGCACACACACTGACCAGCTAGTCGCAGCTGTTTTGGCCTGATCTTCTTGAACTTTTGGCAGGTTTCCATAAAGGCATTTGTTTCTCATATGTTACTACCATTTCACATTTAGGGCCGTTTGTAGCATCCTTGTGTAGCAGCCATCTAACCTGTTCGATAATTTTTTTGTCAGTGTCTGTGTTTCACTGTCATATAATAATACTGATTCAACAGCTGAATCCATTCCCACAATTTTTCCACCCAGCAAAGAGTGTTCAACCATATCCTCCACATAAATCCCAATGATGATGAAGTAAAGATAATGTGTAAGCCGGTGGGGGGTATACTGTCACTAAACATCGTGGAATAAATATGTCTGGAATCAGAGTATTACCAACATGAAAGTTCAAAATTTCGTTTGCAAGATTCATGATGTGAACTCGTGTGTTAAAACAAATCTTGATGTATCTTGTGAGGGTCATTATGCCAACAATAACAAACACATGCACTAGTCAATTTCACTTCTTTTTGGTTAGCCAGAAGGTTAATTATCTAACCAACCAACTAATCAATAGTTTGTTTAATCTATTGGTTATACAATCAACCAGTTGTTTGTCAAAGTTCAAATCAATAACGTGTCCTCTCCTCCAGATCTTAGAGATTTGAAGCAGACCTGAAAGCAGATTAATTAATTGTTTAATTAGATAACTAATCAATTAACTAACAACAAAGAGGTAAAATTGAACCAGTGTAGGTGTTTTTTTTTTTTTATTGGCGTAATGAACGTCTCAATATACAACAAAGCTGAAGATATTCTTTAGAAATCTTTTGGTGATAAATCAAAAAGGGCGATTTTACGGTACATTCAAAACGGAGAAATTGAAGGTCCTTAAAACTCAAACCGAGAGCACTTTCCAGACCTGATAATAAACGCAGAACATGACCGACTGACAGGTACTATCTGCACACTTACAAGAGTTGTACGTTTTCGGAATAAAAATGTTTCGTTTTGTGTTTTTCAATACTTAGTCAATCTTGTGTGTATGGAACAAGATCGGGGTCATTAAATGTAAACTTATACCAGAATTTATCTTCAAAAATATTTTCGTCTAATATTAAGAATTTATTACTTTTGTTACATCTCTAAGCTTCGATGTTCCACTGAGTTTAACCCTGTGACCTCTTAGATATTTTCCTCGTGGTATATCAACTAAATTGTTTTTTAACAAACTCAAAGATCTACCTTTCTCAGAAGAAAAAAAAAAGATACATTAAAGCTAAGCCAATAATTTTACTAGAATCGAAAGATGGTCATAAATACAAGTGTATGGAGTAGAGATTGTGCGAAAATAAATGGTTTCAATAAAAAAGAAATTAGTTGTCATTGATTTAAACGCAACAACAAAACACTTACTAAGCTCCTTTACTTGCTAGATGTCCAGTGTTATAGTTGATTATCATTACTTGAACATTTTTCTTAAAAACAAGTGACCCATTTTTAAGATATTGTAAAGTCCTACGAATAGGAGCACGACCTTTCATAAAAGGCATGTTTCTAAGATGTTATTTCTGACGCGAGGAAATATCTCCGAATTTACTTGAAACTACATGTTATCAAAAATAGGTAACTGTTGCAAAATTTGAAAGGACTTATTAAATGATAGAATAATAAATAATCAAAAAAAAGTGTTATATGAATTTATAAAACCACAAATTATACTTGAAGTTATATCTTTTTTTTAATCACTTTAATTTTAAATTACGGCGAATGTCGTAAAATAATAGATTCATACAAAGCAGACGAAAGAATGGCGACTGCGGCACCGCTGTCACATCAAGGTCGAATAGTGCTGATTGCAGCACTGGCTGGGGGTTTATTTTTTCTCGGATTTATTTTCAGTAAAAAATATTTCAAAAACAAAACTAAATTAGGTAAGTAATTTTAATACATATATGTTAAACTCTTTTACTCGCTTACTGTAAAAATGTTAACGAAAAGTTTACATTACATCAAACTATTTCCTAATTTTATTTATTTTAATTACTGGATTGGCAATCATCAATTAATAACGAAAATTTGAATTTTCAGCGTATCTGAATTACAATAATTTCTCATGTTGGTATAAGACCACACTTTCTTTAACTAAATAGACACAGTACATGCCTGGTACTTGTTTTCCATTGATTCAACGAGGATGTAACACGAAGTCGAAACATGTGGGGATTTTAGCTTACAGTCTAGACTCACAAAATTAGTCTGTCGTCCCACCAACTTAAATTATCGTTAGGATTTCTAACACTGACGCCAGGCAAAAAATTTGGGGTTGGGGATGACTGGATCGATTTTAATATTTGACTAGCGATTATTTTATCTACCCTTCTGAAGGATAAAAAAACAAAGTCGACCTCATCAGAATTTGAACGTATTCTAAATAACCTTAACTAAATAAAGCAAATTATTAAGTCTCGCTCTGTACTTTTGCCATTTCTCCCTTCAACAATAATGATAATTTCTTAGATAATTTCTAAATTGGATGGGGCGATGTAGTCTATTAATTCTACCTTAGAATTTGACTGGTACATGTGTTATCGTCACCGAAAAGATGAAAGGCAAATTCACTTCCGGTGGGATTTAAATATCAATGCTCTACTGATTTTGCATACCGTTGCACTTTCCTTCAATAATAATAAGTTATTATTCGAACAGTCGTATATGGGTGTGGCCACAGATGACACAAAAGCCCTCGAATGGGTGATAGTCGAGCGACCCTCAGAAACAAAAAGAAAGAAAAAGAGGGTGTGCTGATAAACATACTGACTTGACTCCCAAATCTCAAAAGTTTGTGAGCATCAAGCTTAACAATTCAGAAAATGGTGCGGCCAGTCACTTAACCCGGGCAACAGGTCAAGAATTGCATCAAGAGCAAAAGCAACAGCATTCTTTGCAGCAGCAAAAGATACATCAAATTCAGCTGCAAAAGGAGAAAAAAACAAACGAAAGCAACCAAGACGAAATAACAACCATGCTTGCTGGAACAAATACAGTAACCACGCATGGGTGAGCCACTTAACTACACAATTCTCTGAAGGAAGCAAAAATGGAATTGATGAATTTTATAGACTCTAAAATCGACATAAGTTTAATAATGCACAAGGGACTTGACGCACTCACCATTTCCAAGACTCAACAAGGAAGGGTTCTTGTTAGAACTACTCCAACGATGTACTGTATTTTGAGAAAACATTTATCACATGATACAGAAGAATTTAAAAGCTTATTAGGCAGAAGGATGTTAGAAAGTTCATACAAAGGCCATGGAAAAAGACCAAGCCAAGTGACCGCCTTTTTTAAAAATTTTTTATTTCTCCTCTTCCTCTTGGAATGGCAATACAAAGAATAGGGTGTTGCATAAATGCTCATGGCCTGGGGTAACATGAAAGCAGGGACACCTACTCAACAATCCCAGGTCACTACATCTGAATGCAGTAGCCATTATCAAGACTAGAATTTCTAAAACACAATTGTTTGCTCCCCTTCTAAGTGGCTACAAGGTTTATGCTCCTTTAGTTGGCCTGGATCACATGGCCTGGTAGTGCTGTTTCTGAGAGGTCTGGGTGTAAAATGAGTACAATTTTCCTAGATCCAATCAGTAAGTTGGTGGTCTTACACATGAACAACAATGAAAGCAACAATAGTCTTCAGACTGTGGCTGTCTATCCTCTGACAGGAGCTGGACCGCTGGATTTCTTTAGACATTCAGAGACTTTCCTGGAAACATCTTACTCATTAATGTGCATGGACAGTTGAAATAGGATCTTGGATGCATCCAAAGATTACATGGGAGTATCTGATTGGAGAGTAGGAGGGCAAAAGTCTCATAAACTTTCTCAGGCATTTCCAATGGTCTGACAGCTTTTTGCTTCATTTTCCCCAATGCACAATATGGACGTGGTCACACAGTGGCATTCAAGTCATAATTAGGTTGGGTCATTATCAGGTTAGCAGACAGGCATAGTAATAAGGTGCACATAGTTTCAGATAGCTGGCTATTCGGACCACAAATTTGTAACATTTACAGTCAACTTAGAAAAGATGTAGGTTACTGGAAGATGAACACATCCTTCCCAGCACTGAAAGATTTCAAGGATCAGATTAACATACTGATTAGGTGGGAACTGATGAGAGCTATCAACAACAAATGGAGAGTTTAATTAAAATGAAAAATCGGAGAAGCATATATCAGGTAGACATAGACAACACAACAGAGTAGAAAGGGAACTAGCTAGCAACAAGTGGCCCTCAACCATTTCTTCAATGCAAAACATTAAGATTTTGTTGTCTAAGCCTGTGTGTTATTTATATTGATTTCAGTTGAATATTTATACTTAAGCAACAATTATTTTGTATTACTCTACCCGTATTTTGGATTGTTACTTCTACTTTTATTGTATACCTTTTACATATTTAATTGATTGTTTCTTTATGATATTCATCTCCCAATTATTGTCTTTTTTCTCCACCCTTTTTTTTTTTTTCTTTGGAAGCTAATGAAGAAAAGGAAACAACTGAAAAAGAATGCAAAATACAAAAAGAAGGATTAAGGGAAGGTCTAGACTCAAATAGTCTAGGAGATGCAAATTCTGAAAAGCAACTGCTAGAAGCCATAAATATCAAAGAAACATCAGTAACATTACAATCTGCTGCTGCAAACGAATTTGAAACTTCTGCTCCAAGCTGTACCTTCAGTCAGCAGTCACAAGATGTTGAAAATTCAGTAGTCAGTTGTCAGTATGATGACACCGAAGAAACTCTTAAAACTGTGGAACATGATATCAATTCTGATTCATCATTTGATTTCTTTGATTTAGCTACTAGTCCCAATGATTTCAAACCAACATTTGAATTTGTTCATCCAGCTGAAAATTTAAATAGGATAAAGAGAAGTGAAAAATCAGATAAAATTAATCATATTTCAAATGTATCTGAAAATGAAGAAGAAAGTACACATGTTTCTTCACAAGAAGATATTACAAATGCTTTGGATTCAGCAATCAATAATACTGATACCATAGGAACCGATGAACTGAAAATTCTAGTTTCACTTTTACTTTCAAAAAATGTTGAAATTCAAGAAGCAGCGATAATTGGGATTGTTAAATGTGCTGCATTTACAGATCATCAGGTAAGATGCACAAAAATTTCCTGATAGCTAATTGAATAGTTAGTTGTTTGAAATGAATCCTATAGTAACAAAAATTTCTTTAATTTAAAAAAAATTTTTTTTTTTTAATTATTTTTTTTATAGTTTCAGCTTAGAGCTGCAACTAATGATGTGAACTCTATCCCTCTCATGCTAACATGAAAAAGTATATGTGGAAAATAAGTGCAAATACTTGCAAATAAACATTCTTTAATAGAAATAATAATTTTATGAAGGTACTGGAAATTCACTTTATTGAATATTTTCCTTTTTTTTTCTTTTTACCAGAATTCACTACGTGAGTTGGGTTGTATAGAAAAGCTTAATGTTTTGCTAAGTTCCTGTGTCACATCTTTAAAAGTTGGACAAAATATTTCACCAGTTCTTATTGCATCAGTTGCTAATGCAATTTCAAATATGTCTGTCAATGAAAACAATCAAATTATGTTAAAGGTATGTAAAGTCGTTTTTTGAATATGCAAAATCTCTTTCTATTGTTTTAGCACAATAACAATTGAAAGACATTATTGTTCACATTTCTCAAGAATTATCTTTAACTTAAATTAACAAAAATTTAATTTATATTTTTTCTGCACAATAATTTTTTAGTTAAATTTATTTTGTATTAAATGCATATAACCTTGGAAACGGATGAATATTCTTTTAAAAATGTACTCCTGTACTTCTAAAAAAAAATATTAAGAATGCTGTAAAATATACATTTCAGATTTAATATCATCAGTGGTATTAGCAGAATCTTTTGAACATTTAAGAGAAAAATGAATGCAGAATCTAGTTACTGCCCTTTACATTCTGACTTCAAATCTCAGAGATGAAAATTGCCTTTCATCATTCCAGGGGTCAATAACTTAAATTGGTATAAGTACAAGAGTTGGTTTAATGTTCCTATAAGAACATCCTTGATGTGAATGGAATTATAATAAAATTCAAAGCAGACTAATGTGATGCACTATAGCCGAATACCGTTAAAGCAGTAGTGAGCATCATAAAGCATGAAGTAAATTTCTAGGGAATCAACTTGGCAATGCAGTTTTAACCCAGTCTTTATCTGGAACCCTTTCACTTCACTAATGTCCTTGAAAAAAAATCGTCGTAAAAACTACAACTTTATATTTCCCTGCTTCAGATAGTATGAGATTAGATTATAGAGGTAAAATATGTGAATTAAATGCAATGGTTGGACTGTTGAGTAAGGTTCATAAGATAAGCTATGTAAAATTACTAGAAAGAACAATTTGAGAAAATGACTAGCTATCAAAAATATTTTTCGGTTTGTGCAGGAAAGCCAACCAGGATAAGATGGGCATAAGGAAATGGATGTTACATGCTAGGTAAAAAAAAGTGCCATTGTTGATGATGGAATCTACTGACAGCCAAAGAAGTAATCAAACAGTACATGAAAAGATACAGAGTTACAAATTTGTCTAACACATGCTAAATGTGAAAAGAGGTGTTAAAAATTATGGTGATGAGAGCTGCAGCAATGATGACTACAATGGCATTGATCATGGTGATGTATTTATTTATGTGTGACAATGTTTAGCCCTTCTTTTCTTTAGGTTTCATGCTTTGAGGAAATAACTGTAATGTGGCAACAAAGATACAGTATGACTGTTTTTCCATCTAATCTATTATTGTATAAGTGAAGGCTTGGTGGTACCCACGACAGAGGCAGGCAAGTGAACTCACTCAGTGTGTTGTAGTTTCAGCATATTTGGATACAAAAAAAAATATTAACACCCTAACACAAATTTTTAACCTAGAATATTTCAGCTATTTCAATACAGAAATATGTTTTATGTGATTTTCTTTCAGATAGGAGACGGTTTTTAAAATAATGTAGTTTAGTTACTCTAGCAGTACAAGGTGGTATCAAAAAATTCCTAGACTGGTTATGTTTAATAAAAAATAACTTATTTATGTAAGTTTTAACATCATCTTCAAAATAGTCGTCTTGCACAGCAATACACTGGTCCCAATTTTCTTGCCACTTTTGGGATCTGGCCTGGAAGTAATTTTCTGTAAGCGATTCACTCTGGATCTCGACAACGGTGTTAAAACGGTGACCCTTGAGCTGTATTTTCATCTTGGGGAAGAGATGGAAATCCACAGGTGCTAATTCTTGATGCACTATACCGTGAATGTCGTAAAAACTATGAGCACACTCTTGATTGAGCTGCAGCTCTGTCATGCCTTCTTCAGTTGTGGAGATGAAGGCCTCTTCCATTGTGACGACTACTGCTTTGTTTCAGGGTCAGACCTGTAGACCCAACTCTCATCACCTGTAATAATCCTCAACATGAAGGATGGATCAGCAATGGCACACTGACAGATATCTTAAACAGACTTCAATACAATGTTCTTTCTACTCAGTGGTCAGCAGTTGGGGGACAAACTTGGCAGACACAGCATGTTCAATTCAAACGTTAGGATTATCTGCACAGACCCACATGATACACCAACATCATTAATGTCATTGATTGTCCTCCAATGATCCTCATGCACAAGCTGATGCATTTTCTCCACTTTTCTGGGGGTGATGTTCGTGGTAGATCTTTCAGATCGCTCATCATCTTCTAGGGATGTTCTTCAAGTTTTGAAGCACCCATAACCACTTGAAATATTGTGTGCAACACATTGCCTCATCGCTGTAGGCTTGCTGAAGCATGCTCGATGTCTCTGTAGCAGACTTACCAAGTTTAACACAAAATTTTATGGCTCTTTGTTCCAACTTCCTGTCCATGACAAAAATCGCAGACTATAGCATTCACATGATTCCAAAAACACAAATTTCACAATTTGTGAAGTAAACACAGTGATGTCACTTGGTACACTGCCCCATGAAGGTCACTGCTAGCTCTCACTGTGCATGCAACCTTGTGCTGCCTTCTGTTGGCGAACTACAGAACTAGTCATCAGAACTAGAGTAAACATATTGAAATATGTCCAGTAAATTCATTATTGGAGATTTTGCAAGTAATTACCTCATGATAAATACATCACCTGTAATTTTATTGCAAGGTAATTACATCACAAACCAATACATTATCAGTAAATTTACCATCATGATTTTTATCTGCAGAGAAAATATATTGCTAATCATTATTAACATTTTTATTCTCAGAGAATATGTGTCACATTTCATTACCAATGAAAATGATATTCTAAGGCCCCAAAATTTGATATTAATTTCAAATTTACTCAAAATGTACATTAAAAAGAACTGAATCAGAATCATCATCATCATCATCATCATCGTTTAACGTCCGCTTTCCATGCTAGCATGGGTTGGACGACTTGACTGAGGACTGGTGAAACCGGATGGCAACACCAGGCTCCAATCTAAATTTGGCAGAGTTTCTACAGCTGGATGCCCTTCCTAACGCCAACCACTCAGAGAGTGTAGTAGGTGCTTTTACGTGTCACCTGCACGAAGGCCAGTCAGGCGATACTGGTAACGGCCACGCTCGAAATGGTGTCTTTTATGTGCCACCCGCACAAGCCAGTCCAGGGGCACTGGCAACGATCTCGCTCGAAAATCCTACGGAGGCCAGTCAGGCGGTACTGG
>NC_068983.1:157248821-157267888 GCF_001194135.2 Octopus bimaculoides
ACGATCTTACTTGGCTTGCCGGGTCTTCTCACGCACAGCACATTTCCAAAGGTCTCGGTCAGTAGTCATCGCCTCGGTGAGGCCCAATGTACGAAGGTCTTGCCTCACCACCTCAGCCCAGGTCTTCCTGGGCTTACCTCTTCCACGGGTTCCTTCAACAGTTAGGGTGTGGCACTTTTTCACGCAGCTATCTTCATCCATTCTCACCACATGTCCATACCAGCGCAATCGTCTCTCTTGCACACCACAACTGATGCTTCTAATGTTCAGCTTTTCTCTCAAGATACTTACACTCTGACGGGTATTCACATTGACATTACACATCCAACGGAGCATAGAATGACTTCTAAAAATATAATCATGCTATTTTAAATTGGATAAAGAGAGAAACATTTTGATTTGTGCCTCTTGAATCATCCAATATTTCATGTTTTAGTATTCTTTAATACATTGAATTCTTGCTACACTTTTTCTTTCTTTGTGTGTGAGTGTGTGTCTATGAGAGAGAGAGAGAGATGTGAAATTTCAGCGATGGAAATAATGAAAATAATGAAATTTGCATCTGCTGTATTGGTAAGATTTTCAGAACATCAGAAGGATTCTTATTTTTCTTAATTTCTTTGCTCTTTCATAATGAAATGCGATGTATTTACTATGTGATTAAAGGCTTTAAATAATACTTGGTGATATCTTTATTCTGCAGATAAAAAGTATGAGGAGGAATTTACCAATGTTGTATTTGATATGACAACAAATTTACAGACATTAGCATTCAGTATAATTATCTTGCAATGAAAGTAGCAGGTAATGAAATTGCAAGTGATGTAATTACTGAAATGTAATTAGTCACTATGAATCGACAGTCAACTATTGAAGAACTTCAGAGATTTGTTTCTCTTTTCATACAGAAGACAAACTGTATGATGCATGTGCACAAAATGTGCTTGCTACAGAGTTGTGTGAAGTAAGCATTGAATATAGGGAACTTCTTGAGACTAGAGAAATAAATGAATGAGCTTGATCTGTTGCATGTATAATGTTAACCTGCATAAAAAAGTTGAACACAAGTTAGTTGAGAGAGTGACTTAGCATTAAAAGTATCGTTCTGCATCTGTAGGAAAGATAACTAACATCAGTCATGGAAGGAGGAGATGGAAAAAAAGTAGTGCACTCAGATTTCAGGATGGTGATGCCTATGGATGAAATAACAAAAAACCAATATGCTATTTGGAAGACCCAATAAACTCCTGCTAGCACAGAGAGATATGTTATTTTTGCTGTATGTTATAGCCTGGAATTTGCTTTTTAGTCAGTAGTATATTGGTATTGTTTAATGTTATGCAGTGTGAATTTGTTTGTTCCTGTTCACCAGATTAGAGTATTGCTGATATATTCTACAACAGCTACACTGTTCTAGATATATAAGAAGTACTCATACAATGACATTCTGAATTGCATTTAAATAAAAGTCACCCAACTGATATGCAACACTTTGCTCAACAATTCACTACAGTCACTCTCGCATTGTTACATTGTATCTTTCTATGTTTCTTCGGTTGCCATGACAATAGATTTTTTTTATCCTCAGAACCCATTCAATGTGTCTGCTTCTCCTCTCATCATCCTTATTGTTCACTCTCAGATCCACCTTACCTCTTGTACTAAAAATTCTTTTGCCATACAGCTTCAACCTTTTGAAATGCTTTATGAATTAAATGTTTTCTTTCCCAAGCAGCAACCTGCAGAGGTTCAAACAGTCTAGGAGTAGATCAGATATTTGACCAGAAAGAGAAACCCAATATACCAACCTATGGTTCATTGTCACTTACAGGCAACAAGTGAAATTATACATTTCTGATCCTCTTTCCTAAATATCTAGATTTTCTTGTGAGAGACGTTCATTCCAACCACAGTTCAGAAACAGTGTTCTAATTCCCAATGAAAGGATGCAAATACTTTTAATCTATCTCTAAGTTTTGCTATACATGACAATAGTAGATTCTGTAATAAAGGAGAAAGATTTGTGCTAGAGCTCTGATGTCTGGTGGGCTATGACTTATGTACATACATTTTATAAAGTAACTGCATCTTCTACTTGTGATGTAACTGCTTGTAGAGACTTCCTTAGCTGCCTCAGATGTATTCATTACAATGATCCCAAATGACTCAGAAATGAGGAATCAAATATTTACTAAAAGAAATCAGAAGCTGCTAATTTAAATGTAATCTTGTAAAAGTTTTGCTAAAATAGCAACATTGATACTTTAGTACATTTTTTCTTTTCTTAGCTGTGTGAAATTTTTATTTTAATATTATACAACTATATGAAAATTTTATGCTAAGTTATAAACTTCTGCAGTTTTAGGATTTTATTTTAAACATTTATATTTATATATTTCTAATAAAAATATTGCAATTTACAGGATTCGGTGCCTTTATTGGTAGATCTCATACTTGGTGACCATATCAAAGAAAGTGCATTGCTAGCTACATTAAGAGCCCTTACCAACTTATCTACTACAGAGAAACATCATGGTCACTATACACAATTAGTTGAAAATCTCTATCAATTAATAGATGGTGACAATATATCTATCAAACTGCAAGCATTGAAAGTACTAGTGAATCTTTCCTGTAGCTCTGAAATGGTTCGTCATTTACTGGCAGCTAAGGTATGTATACAAAATAGATTTATCTCTAAATTCTAAATTTGCTGAAAAGTAAAAGATGCACAACAGCATCTTCTGTTTTTTTTTTGGATGATGATTTTCAGGAATTGCAGTAACAGGTTGACACTGTCCAATTAGTGGAGGTAGGTAAGTTTTCCCCATGTGTTATGAAACTGAAAAAATGCAAAATTTGTAGAGGAATTGATTCTGAAACCAAATTTTTTTTTGATACATGAAACTGTTTGTATTAAATTTGTTTTAACTAACATTCTTTAGATTGAAAGAAAGCAAAAAAATTATCTTATTGTTAGTTTTCCCTTCAGGTTTTCATTTAATTAAGGTATGTTATTTTACATCAATTGACCTTATTCAGTTAAGATTAAATATCTGTTGATGTATCTGACTGCAATTTTTCAAATTTGTCATACCAACCACAATAACAGTTAAGCAATGATATCAGTAACGAGTCACAAGCAAAGCACATTTCCAACTGAGAGTTACCAACATAAAATTGGCAGAGCTATTCTTCATAGGAAAGGTTGAGAAACAAACAAAAACTAGAATTTGAATGATTTGGAATAGAATCAGTTTAGCAGACATCTAAGAATCCAAAGTTTTTTAAATATAAAAATAGGCTTTTACCCTTTACTGTTATCTTGATTATGAAAACAAAGTTTAATCTATTTCTTTCTAAATAAATATCTCCTAGTATCTTTACAGAATCGTTTTTTAGCATCTAAATTCTCTCACTTATACTATTCATGTTTCTCTCTTCTTTATAGTTTCTGGAAGATGTCACAAATTTATCAGACAAAACATTTGTAGTTTTTATATGATTTATTGGCCTTGTATGTTTATATTTTACCTGATTCAATTAAAGCATATGCATTTCAGTTAACACAAAACATAACAATATTGTTTTTAACTTTCATTTAATGATATATTTTTAGGCCCCACAATCTACACTGGCTCTATTACATCGAGATGTTGAAGAGGCACTTGTGCTACGATGGACAACTTTACTTGCTAATATCGTTCACACAGTTAAAGAGCACAAAATAACACAATCGTCTCTACCTTACACAGACAAAGCAGCTTCTCCTGAAACAATGTATACAGCTTTGTATGGTGTCCATATGATAAGAGATCTTAAAAGCAAAGTTTTCTTGTTAAGTAAACACAAGAATGAAGACATACGTTATCAAGCTGCACGCATATACAGTGGATTACTTAAATAATATCATTATGCAGAAAATTATGTTACTGCAACAGAAATTTTTAAAATCTCTTGACTAAAGTGTTTTAAAGACGTGCTGTGGCCTGCAAATCTTATGTTTTTTAATGAAAGCATATATTTAAATATTACTTTTGTTGAAACTAAAAATGTTAATGGAAGTAAATCAAATGTTTAACACAGTTCTAGTTTAACAGTGCTATAAAAATTTGTTTAAAGTGTTTAAACTAAAAGAATCATGATTTTTTTGGTATATAGCATTACTTGTGAAAAAGAAAACATAATTCAGTTTCAAAAGCAACAATATGTATTTACTGACAATGAATATTAGAGATATATTATTTTTATGTTTATTTCCTTGTCCCATAATGTATTAAATGTTTTCAAGCAAAGAAAATAATTCTCAAGAGCTTGAAAGAATGGAATCATGGTAGTGATACACAGTGAGATTAAAGACAGCAATATAAAGAACACCATGTGTGTTACAGTTGTTAGCATAGATCCAGTAAATTCAAAAAGAGCTAAAAAAGTGGCATTGTGAAATATATGTGTGCCTTGTAAATAGTTAGCAATAGTTGAAACATTATATATTTTTTAGCTCATAAGGAGGAACTATTTCTTCTCCTGAAATTTTGGCTGAGTTTGTCAATTACCATAAAAGAATTTTTAATTAGTGTTTAGATTATATATACATATATACACACATATACACATACATTTAAGCACATAAACACACACACATATATATATGATAATCATTGCTTTCTTTTTATACAGCTAATGATATTTGCCAACTGTTTAAACATGAAATAAGTGTAACTAATTGAAAAGGTTTTATCTTTTAATTTAAGAAAGAAAATTGTTTTTAAATCCGTCAATGAAATATTTCTGTACTAAAATCTCTAGAGCTCAAACTTTGGAAACTAAAAATAACAATTGACTGTTATAAAATCTTTAATTGTAAATTAAATGGAATAAAATATTTTGAACACAAAGGAATAATTAAAAATCATTACAATCATCTTCACCATCATTGTTGTCATCATCATCCGCATTGTGTGTTGAAAAACTGTATCCAGCACACAAATATACAAATTCTAGGCTGCATATAAGAAACAATTATTGTTACCTTGTTTCAGTCATTAAACTGCAGCCATGCTGGGGCACCGCCTTGAAGAATTTTAGTTGAATGAATTGACCCTAGTACTTTTTTTTAAGCCTGGTACTTATTCTATCAATCTCTTTTGCCGAACTGCTAAGTCACAGGGACATAAACACACCAGCACCAGTTTTCAAGCAGACTGTCAGTATATATATTTACCATTTAAATTTATGGCCGAGTTAGAGATGAAACTAGTCTAGTCCAGTGATTCTAGCTTCACTTATGGGCAGTTATCTCCCCAGTCAGTATATGAAAATGAGCTTTCTTGCAGTTCTAAAAGTTTTAACTCTTATTTCTAGCAATATAGGTGCTACCCAGCACCCTCAGTCACAATTAGTGACGATAAAATTTTTCCTGTACACACACACGAGTCTTCTTTCAGTTTCTGTCTGTTAAATCTCCTCTCAAGGCTTTGGTTGGCCCAGAGCTAAAGTAGAAAACACTTGTCCAACATACAATACAGAGGGACTGAACCTGACACCATATGGTTGAGAAGCAAGCTTCTTAACCATACAATCATGCCTGTACCTATCATAAATTTCTAATTTGTATCAGACTTCATTTTTATAAATTTGATGTTATTTACTGAATTTTGTTGGATAGATTTTGACAGACATATAATTTGATATTTGATTTAGAAAGAAGCCATGGTACATTGATGTCAATAAATTTAGCTTTCAATAAATAAATGTCATATAAACTTCAAGATTAATATCAATACAAACTACCTCTTGAGAAAGCTAATTAAATATGCTTGTCTTATTATTATTGTTATTTTTTAAGAATACATTATGGCATCGTCATGGTGGATATTATTCTGATAGCCTGAAAACAAAATGTTCTCTCTTGTCAGAGATGTTAATATTTTAAACTTCTGTCTCTTTAACAAAAGGTCAAATGACTAAAAATGTTCTGATGACCAATTTTTGTCAACATTTAAGGCTTTTAGGTCAACAAATTTCTCAAGTAACTTCAGATACCCATCATTGTATTCAAATTAATAGCTTGTAATGTAAAGCATTTTTTTTTATCTGTCTCACAGCATCTTAGGTTTGGATTTGTAATCCCAGTAGTTTTTACTTTATTTGTTCTTAGGATTAGTATTAAAAAATTCCTTTGAATCTTCATGGTACAGTTCTTGCATTAAAAAAAATTAGAGCAACTTTACAAATAACTTCCTCTGTCAGTCATTGAAGTGAATCAAGTTAAATTGAAATAGCAGTGTAGAAAGGTCAAGTAATTATATAGTATTCAAAACCCATTTTGAGTTTTTAACATAGTGAAGAGTCTAACATGTCAGAATACTGAATTAATTTACATTTAATTTAGGTTTGAATTTGTATCTTTACCTTTTATTATACAGCAGCCAATACCCACATTCAGCAGTTGGCTTTGTTTATAAGAGATTAAACATCTAAAACTTCAAGTAGTGTTCTGCATTACATTTTCTACATTTCATAGTAAAATACTTGACATACAATGCAGCCAGATAAATGTTACATCATTGCATTGAATGACTAATATTTTACTTTAACTTCAGTATTTACAATATTGAAAATCGGATAAAATTGCCTTCTTGTTCTATGCAAAAATATCTTCTTTACATTGCCCCATGTTATACAGATTTCACTTTCCCTATCACTCACTCATCTAGATATCTGTAAAAAGGTTTTACAACTTACTCTGGTTTGAATTCTTCCTTTCCCATGCCTCCACAACTCTTTGAATTCAATCTATCAACAACTCTTTGACTAGTCACCAAAGAAACCTCTATGTGGTTACTCAACCTGTTACAACTAACAGCTAAATCTCCATCAATTCACACCCTGCTGTCTTGAAAAAGGACATATGGATAATGAGATCTTGAGTTTCCAGCATGTAGGGGGAAAAAACAGGATGGTCACACTGGAATTTCTTTGATCATAGCTCTGGTCAGTAAAAAATTGACCTGTAACTAAACAACAACTCTGATCATATTTCTTCCTACATCGAGAACCTCTATGCTCACTCCACTCCTCACTGATAAGACTCCACTTTTCAAAACTCTTTTTGACTCATGCACTCATCCCACACTGATTTTGATGATACAGAAACCAAATATTTTACAATCTTTATCTTTTCATATAATTAATTTCATTCTTGAATGACACAGATGCTCTAAACATCCTTGATCTCTTTCTCATTTCTAAACCCACCTGCTACCAAACTATCTCTGCACTTAGTGAATAATCCAGCCACTGCCACATTATAACTTCCCACCACATATCCACACACTAAACAATGCCCCTACCTTCTGGATACTTTGGAACTTCATTTCAGCTGATTAGATTAGCCAAAGCTCAGCCAGTTCTATGCTAACTAGGCAAGGCAGAAACAACCAACTGGGAGACTGAAACTCTCATCTTAGATATGTTCCTTCATATCCCAACCATACAACCCCAAATCCCACTAGTAGTTGACTTGTATCTGGCAAAGAATATCGCTTGCAATACATGGGAAAAAGAAATCACCTACTCCTACAAACTGGGAGGCTTTTACATATCACTACATTCAAAACACAAAAGATGATTTTGTGCTTTGCACAACCTGTTAGCTCTCACATCTCACAACATGCAGCTGGTCCTTCTGGTCTCTGGCCAAAAGGGTCTCTACCAACTTCGCTGCCTGTATCCTCCAATCTTCTGCTTCTCAATCATTGAGAAAGCCTTCACTTTTGTTGCCTAATTTGCATCCAACTCTATACAGCACACAATACTCTTCAATCAACCAGCATCACCACTACATACACATACATACCAAGTGTGAAAGCAATTCCAGTTGTTTCAGAACAACAAGATTCCAGCCCTGACAGTGTCCTCTTACCTTCAAATAATGCTTCTCAAAGCTAGTACCTAACCTCAACAATGTCCCTTTCTGTCCCTCTTCAGGACTCTATCCTATTGAAGGTTCCATTCTCAAGATGGACAATATCACTGATCTAGTAAACTATCCTTCTACTCTTATTTCCAGCATCTCAAAGGTGATGGAGACAGTTGTTAACAACTGTCTCCAACATTTTCATTCCCTCCCACTTTTTCAGTTGCTACCAATACAGCTTAAAAAACCTGAACCACTGGACATAACTCTTCTATGTCACTCAGCCTTGAGAAATTTAGTGAAAATACTCTTGTTGCACATAATATCATCAATGTATTTGACTGTGCCAGGTGTGTAAATCTCCTAATCTGAAACAGCCTGATGGTTGTAAGTGAGCATGTTGTTTATTTCCAGTCTTCCATAAGAATGTTTGGCCGTGGGAAATATTACCCTGCATGAAAACAGGTGAAGGTTGGCAACAGGAAAAGTATCCAGCCGTAGAAATTTGCCTCAACAAATTCTATCTGACACATGCAAGCATAGAAAAGTGGATGTAAAATATTGATGATGAATATATGAAAGGTTCTCAAATTGATTGACTGAACGGATGAATGGATGCAAGTGCGTCTCATAAAGCGAGATTTATATATCTTAATTTGCAGAGGAATTTGTGGTGGTGAGTTTAGCTTAATCACATGTAATGACGGGGATGTGAGTTTGAGTCCACAGCTGGCCACCTACACTTTTCTCTGCAAAAATAGGGATAGTTTATCCTGTTCAGGCTATATTATTAGCATTATTCTGCGATTGAGAATTTAAACATCACTTCCTTAACTTTCTATAAAAAACTTATACTTCTGTTTCAAAATAAAACAATAAAGAGAGAAAGGGAAGTAGGAATGGATGTTAAAAAACATAAAAATGTAAAATAAAATGAAAATAATTCTGAAGTTAAATGAGGCATTTATTGAATGAACCTTTGAAATTTTATTTGTTTTGTTTATTATATTCAAGTTGAAGTTCTTGTAAATTTTGCTCCAACATTTCAACTTCATCAAATTTTTGGGCTTGTTTTGCTTGTTTAATATATCCACAAATTATTTCTATCTGCTGCAACATGGGATCATTTGTATTCTGTGAATAAGAAGAAATCTCAGATGGCTTCCAGCCTTTACCAATGTTACCATTAGTTTCAGTTCTGGAAGCATCCTCTTGAGATGGAGAATGATGCTGTCGATGTTGAGAAAAACTGCTTGTTGATGAATCAGTAGAAGACTTTTGTTGTTCTTGCTCTTGAGCTAACATGGCTTCTTTTCGTTCTAGTGCAAATTTTTGTTGCATCTCCACAGTATGAGAATTTTTCATCTTTTCATATTCTTCTTGAGATGGAAGTTGTTGAATTCCACTCAAGTTCTCTTTCAAAAAGTTACTAGAAAAAGTACGTATTGCTCTTTGCAAGTATAGTTGTCTTAGAGGTGGAGATGTTTCATTGTTTACACCCAGTGTCAAAATCTTTTTACTGTAAAAATAGAAAAGAAAATAGTTTGTAATTTCAACAATAAATCTTATACAGTTTAATTCCAATAACAAGGGTTTCAATTATATAAAATTATAAGAAATTAAAGTGTGTATGTCTCTGAACAGAAAATCATTTTATACATAGTAATATTCTAAATTTAAGACAATTACATTTAGAGCAATATTTTACAAGTCAACTGGTTAAGTAAAGAATAATAAGAGATCTTTATTGATGAGAACTTAACCATTTAGCATTTAAACCAACCATATCTGGTGTATGACCTGATCTGGCCTCTTACATGTGCCCTACAATGTCATTCTAAAAATAAACAATCACATCATTTAAATCTCAAAGCTACAAGATAATGCAAGATAAAATTTCTGTCTAAATATAATTGTAAATACTGTGAAATTTTCAGCAGTGCGTGAGTATTTTTTCTCAATATTTGAAGTGGTGATTGATATTTTTGTAATTACCAATATGGCTTCAGCATATAATGATTCCAATGTGGGGGGAATTACACTTGAAGACTTAGAAATTGTTGAAGAAAAAACTGAAAATAACAGTGACTTGATTTTAGATGAGTCAGATATAAATGTTTCTGAATTATTGTCTGACGAGCAAGGGTATTTTTGATAGCCAAAGTGAAAAAGATCTTCAGAATGCCATGCAAAATATCAGGATAAAACAGTCAAACAATTTAACATTAATTCACGACCCTGATTTTATTGAAAAATATATAATTGTGAATCATTGGTATTTTTACACCTACTGGAAAAATTTCAAGTCTACACATAAAATACAATGTGAATAAATAACCATTACATTTGACACAGTAATTATATTATCTTCTCTGACTAATTTATTCTTCTGTAATAAAAGAGGGCATATTCCATTTACATCATTTTTTGTTTTTAGAATATTTTAAAATCTTTAATTTTTTTTCTTTATACACCCAGCCTTTTTATTTTGAGTGCAGCCAGATAATAGTATGAAGGCAAAAAACTGAGTGTGCTTCCACCATTCATAAGTTTGGAACAGTTGTGACACACCACTATTGGCTACCTCTCTAGACATTCTAATACAAGACTACTCAAACTAGACAGAGTAATGGATAAAGAACAAAATCATCAATGAACACACAAACTGTACATGCATCACTCACATGACAGAGAAACTATAACAAGCCCACTAGTAATCATACACAAACTGTAAAAGAAAAAAGCAAAATTATCTTACCTTATTATATCAATATATTCATACAGTTTTAATAGTTGACAACGCAACTGATTTGCTTCATTTAAACTGTAAGTTGATTCACCATTACTGAAAAACAAAATATATTTTCAAAATATATATATATGTATATATATATTATATATGCACATCATTAAAATGTTAACATTTTTCAAACTTTTAATTTTACAATAGTGACTAATCTATTTACCTCAAAGATTCAACCATTGGTAAAAATCTGGGAAGTTGTTGTTCTGCTTCTTCGATACAAGTTCTTAATTTCTGTTATGGATGGAAAAATAGGAGATAAAAGGATTGCCACTAAAAAAATATATGAACTGAAATTGAGATGAACAATTAACAACAAAACCCTTCAATAAATAAAAAGGTTCCATTAATATTAATTATAACACTTCTAGAATGAACAAAACCTTAATATAATGCAGCCTAATATTGCACAAGTGTAACACACACAAAAGAAAAAATTCTTATTGCCTGGTTGTCCATGAATTTCCTACTTAAATTTGAACTTCCTTATAAGGAACTATTTTGTTGCAAAATGAAGCAATCAGTTGGTCACACATGACTTACTTTTGCATTCTGGAGTGTCTGCTCATGTTGCATTATACAACTTGTGTGTAATTTTTGTAATATCTTGAAGTATCATATTTTTTAAAATTCTGTACGTTTGCTATCCTGTCATGTCATGTCAGCACAAAGCAATATCATGAAATATTAATGATTATTAAAAATATGTAAGCAGAAAAGTAAAGTGTTGTTGCAGAATCATTAGGGATCTGCATTGTCAACTTTAAAATAAAATTTTAAAAATAAAAAACAAAAGATGCAAACTTTAAGTGAGTATAATACTTCTGAAGTAGCATAAACACACAGTGAAATTATGAAAAAAATGGAGTAATATATTAAGTGTTTCAATGCATAAGTCACAGTGTTTACTTTCCACTCATAAGCCAATAAGAAAGAAAGCATCAAATTTATGTAATCAGTTGACTTGTGGAAGAGTTGAAAAGCTCAAAAGATAATCTAATCTAGCATTTGGATAACAAGGGGATCAGCAAGTATTGACATCAGACTACATCACAATTTCCATTATAAATGAAGAAAGAGTTAAATGTTCATTAAATCTAGTTTTTCGAGTTAACAAATATGGACTATTTTAGAAGTGCTTACCCTCTAAAACCTATCTCAAAAGCAGAAAAAAAACACCTGGGTATTAGGTAGAAAAGTTGGTTATACAGGTTTTTTTCTTTTCTTTTTATGAAAACCTTAAAGAGTTATCAAAACAACAAATGTCAAATTCAAAAAGTGAAGACAACCCTCTATAACCAGTTTTAATAACAGAATTCTTATCTAAAAACCTTAATGAAGTAACCTGTGCCTCAGAGTATCTTTCAGAAAATAAACTAAATTTCAAACAAAGCATGAAAATTAAATAAAGCCAATTTTTTTTATAAAATAAAAATCTAACAGACCAGTGGCACTATATTTTATTTATTGCATAAACTACACGCATTTTTGATTGAATTACATGTAATTTTGTTCAAAGGATTTTTTCAGTTAAATGGAGGTATTGCAGATCTACTATATTTTAAATAAGGATATATTTCTTTCAATAATTAAAAGAATTTATCTGCATAAAAAATTGTTTTGCTTTATATATTAGCAACAGAGGCAGTATTAATACTTAGAGGTAATATTTATCCCCACTTAAACATGGTTAAACATGTTTTACCTTACTCTGATACAGTTTCTAATAGGAAAGTAAAAATAGCAAGACAATTTAATTGAGGCATTGGTATGATGGATTACATTTGTTACAGAAGACATTTGTACAAACATTCTTAAGAGTGATATGAAAATATTTTAAACATTGTTAATTTTAATAAAATATTACTTCATATAGCTGGACAATGACAGGTTTTAAATTTCTTTGTTCAACCAAGCTATCACGTCGTTCAAGAAGCCGTCGACAGTCAAGACAAGTACGAATATGTTGTTCACCCTCAGCACTAAACATGGAGTTGAGACTTGTATCACTTCCGGAACGTTTTAAAAATCCACTTTCTTTTTGGAAGTTAAAAGCTGGATCTGTTAATTTTTCTGAAAAGTGAAAATGATTTAAACTGAACAATTAAAATCACATTTGAATTACAAGAAATATTTTTAAAATATATTTAAAAGTAAATATTTTTCTTTTAAAACCCTTTTTCTTAAATGTAACAAAATTGAATGATTCATAGACATAAGTTGCAGCTAATTTCAATTGTTTCTAAAATGCTTAGAATCTGTGGATTATATACACAATTAATCTTAAATTTATGATAATGAAATAGTCATTAACAAATTTAACATCAATATTTACATGTGCATGCATCTATACATACACATAGGTATGTATATATTACTTAAAAAAACCACTATAAATGAGAACTTACTTGCAAATGAAAATGACATAAAATGAGAGCATCTATCACAGACAATTCCTCCACATAATCGACAATGGTGTCGTCTGCGGGTGACAATAAATGTTCTAGCACAAGAAGGACACATGGGCACATCTGCATCATTTACCCAAGGAACCACAGTTTTTTCAAATACTGCAAAAAATATAGAGTTTACATATTTCAGTATTTAACACCTAAGTAGTAAATTAATAAAAACTAATAGCTAAATATTTGCATTGAAACAGTTCCCAAAATATCAAAAATATCTATGATAACAACACACTTATAACAATCATCATCCATCATCATTTAACGTTCATTTTCCATGCTGGCATGGGTTGGATGGATATCTGTTTGTATACACACAAATATTGTTGGCACTCCGTCGCTTACGACGTCGAGGGTTCCAGTTGATCCGATCAACGGAACAGCCTGCTCGTGAAATTAACGTGCAAGTGGCTGAGTACTCCACAGACACGTGTACCCTTAACGTAGTTCTCGGGGATATTCAGCGTGACACAGTGTGACAAGGCTGACCCTTTGAATTACAGGCACAACAAAAACAGGAAGTAAGAGTGAGAGAAAGTTGTGGTGAAAGCGTACAGCAGGGTTCGCCACCATCCCCTGCCGGAGCCTCGTGGAGCTTTAGGTGTTTTTGCTCAATAAACACGCACAACGCCCAGTCTGGGAATCGAAACCGCGATCCTATGACCGCGAGTCCACTGCTCTTACCGCTGGGCCATTGTGCCTCCACAATATACACAAATACACACATGTATTCATACAAGCATTTCTGCCTCCATTATTGCCATCTCCCTCCAAGCACTATTTGGTTCATCATACTCTTGCTTTTTATCTCTAGCACTCTTGCTCCAATGTCTATACTTTCTTCTATGCACCCTTTTAGTCATGATACCTAAAAACAGAAGTAGTGTAGGATAGTGAGAGTTGTGCAGTCTTTAATGTCCAATTGATGGTTACAATGTTTAACCCTTCAGCCACTATATTCTAACACATGCACTTGCATGTGTGTATGCATGAGCATTCCCTTGTCTTGAAATATGATTTTGATTGGTAATATTTATCCCCACTTAAACGTGGATGTTCTGTTAGAACAGACTGTACAGCAGTAGATGCCATGAGAGAAACTCTCGTATTGGCTTTTGGTGCAAAATGCACTCATGTTTACATCGATAGCAGGGAGATAGATCCCCACCACCTCCAGCACCAAGACCATATATATCTACGTATTGCTAGCAGGGAGATGAATCATTGCTACCTCTAACAGTCGAGTATCCATCATTGTTGAAGACCAAGGAAGGTCAAAATTTCATGATCTGGTGATCTTGGTGCTGGAGGTAGCAGGGATTTACCACCCAACAAGTGATGTAAAAAAAGAGAGCATTTTGTACCAAAAACTAATATGAGGGTTTCTCTCATGGTAACTATCGCAGTATAGTTTGTTCCAATAGAACATCCACATTTAAGTGAGAATAAATATTACCTCTCGCTATTAATACTGCCTCTGTCACTAATATATATTTTTTAGCAATTCTGATTGTAAACAAACAAAAAAAAAAACATTCATACAAATGGTGTCATCTGTTTACAAGTCTTTGTGAAAGCATGCTCAGATGAGAAAAAATATTGTTTCATTTAAATTCTAAAATAATTGTGGATTTGAGATTGGTTTTTTGAAACTATAGCTTTTTTTAAAATTTATAAATTTAATAAAGTGGTGTTTTTGCATGAGTTTATAATGGAATTTTTATCTCCAAACTACTCTAGTCATACATAAAGTCAGTGAAATCATGTTACCATTAGCTTCTATATTTTTATTTAGTTATGAATAAGTAAATTTGAGTTATTTTGAGAATTTCATACCATATGGCCATAGGTGATTTGGGGACATTTTGGTAATATGCACACATGCAAACATCTGCTTAATCCATTTGTTACTATATTTTTGCTGAAATACACTACCTATATTTCAATTAATTTTTACAACAATGGCGTTAGGAAGGGCATCCAGCTGTAGAAACTCTGCCAAATCGGACTGGAGCCTGGTGTTGCCATCCGGTTTCACCAGTCCTCAGTCAAATCGTCCAACCCATGCTAGCATGGAAAGCGGACGTTAAACGATGATGATGATGATGATGATGAACAATGTTAAGCTAGTGTTTTGAACATAAATTAACAAGTACTTCTGATGGAAGGCTTTAATTAAGATCATTTTAAAACAAAGTTTGTATCAAAGAACCAGAGGCAGCCTCAGGGTTGGTATCAAAGCGGTTAAAGGCTTCGTTATGATAATGTTTGATCCTATAGAATACTTTTAAATGATCCTGGGCTTGTCAAAGCCTAAATGTAAACAATATTTTCTATATGGTTCACATGAGGTGGAATAGTCCTGAACAATTCTTTATGAAAGAACATTAGTTTGTAAGAATCTGATTCTTTGCCACCTCAATATTTGCTTTAGCATCAAAGAAAATATTCCTCAAATCTAATTCATCAATGTGGAAAATGTAAAACAGAATATACAAAAAAAGAAATACATTTATTACTATGCAAGAAAAAAACTGAAACAACTTTAAAGGAAAAATGGAGTAGAAATTACCTTTTCGCTTATTTGGGTCAGTAGGTGCCTCAGGACTTATTAGTTTATCAAGCCTAATAAGTAACTTGTTAGTTTCTATCACAAATCTGTCCACTCGGGCATCACGAATTGCTTTGAAAGTTTCAGTGTGACTTCGAGAAATTCCTACAAGTATTTTTATTTATACAAATATTAGCAACAACCACATGAAATATGTTTGCTCTTTCTTTTCTGTCTCTCCTTTACTTAGTCATAACTACACTGCCATTTAGAAGTGATGCTGAAATTTTCAAATGTGAAATGTTAACATACTTTTTCAAATTTCATAATTATTTATTTGATCATAATACAATAATTTATGGTTTGAGACATTTAAATAAATTGTAGCAATGAATGCATATTCATTTCACATTAAATTTTAGAAATACATATGTACATAATAACAGAATTGTATATTATGACTCTACACAGTTGCATTGAGCTCCTTTATAGCTTTTTTTACCTCAGCATAAGCAAAAATTATATATAATACACACACACACATGCACGCACGCACGCGTGTGTGTGTATATAATGACAAACCATGTGTAACAACAAACAAATTAGACTTTAATATCATTAGAAACAGAGAACTAAATTTATTAAGTGACACAAGTATGGAACACTTACATTCAGGACTCTGAGTTTCTGTGCAAACAATTCATTGAATGACAGTTCACAAGGAGGTTCAGCTTGACACAGAATGTGACAAGGCCGGCCCTTTGAATTCAGGTACAACTCATTTTTGACAGCTGAGTGGACTGGAGCAACATGAAATAAAATGTTTTGCTTCAAGGACACGACTTGCCACCAGGAGTCAAACTCACAACCTTACAATCATTAGCCAATTACCCTAACCACTAAGTCATGTGCCTTCACATACTAACACAGAAAGTGGACATGAAATGATGATGATGATAGTGATATATATGTATACATCTGTTATACACAATGAAGGCAATATTAAATTAAAATAGCCACCTATGTATCATAATGTATATACATTGTTGATGTACATATCCTGAGATAATATCACTTATGGAAAAGCTATGTCAAAAACACAATAAATATTGAAGGGAGACAAAACAAAATGTGTCAGCAGTGGCCAGTGAGGATGCCAGATGCATTTTGGCCTTTTCAATATGAACTTGCAGCCAACCTGGATGAGAATTTATCATTTCCAGTGGCTATGCATACATATATGTCAACATATTTACTTTAGATAAATGTAAATTTCTTTATGGTAAATAATTCCCAAGAAATATGAAATATGATTGAAAGAGGATTTAAAATTTAACTCACCAATTTCCTGAGGCTCCCAGAAAAAAGGATAAAGTCCAGGTATGAGCGCATTTGTACTTGATTGTTCTCTGTCATCAAAAGAATCTTCTTTTTCCCCAAGCATATCACCCAACAGTCGTTTTTTGGCCTTTTCAAATAAGCCTAACACAGAATGAAAGAATTGTAGCATTAAAGTAAGTAAATGTAATTCTTTAATTAATGCTTGAATAGAGTACATTTTCATTGCAAAATTTCATAGCAAGATCAATTGATGGGGGCCACAGATGAAAGATCTTACCTATTTACTTTAAATTATCAAATATTCTTAATCATTTAAAACCCAAGAAGTTATATATGATTCTTCTAGTTACCAAAGATGGACAGATAATATATGACAAATAATATATATATATGACAGTGTAAAAGATTTATTTCAAATATGAAGTCCCTTACCTTTGAGTTGCTGCGAAACAGCTTTCTCTTCAGTTGTGTGTGCATCTTCAAAATGTGTTTGCAATTGTGTTACAGAAGAATAATCTTTTAAACAGATGGGACAAATGAACCCTTCTCGAATATCAGTGCTTGTCATCTTCAAAAATATCTAAATTAAGTAAAAAAAAGAATATGTACATATAAATCTGACAGAACAAACAATATTAATTTTAAAATCAAATTTTGTGTGAAACTAGATATATCTGATATGCAAAAGAATTGCCTTAAATTATTTTGTAACCATTAATAGTCATCATCATCATCGTTTAATGCTTGCCTTCCATGCTGGCAAGTGTTGGATGGTTTGACAGAACCGGCCAGGCAGAAGACAGCACTATGTCTGCTTTGGCATGGTTTTTACAGCTGGATGCCCTTCCTAACATCAACTACCCCACAGAGTGGACTGAGTGCTTTTTACGTGGCACTAGCACAGGCAAGGTCAGTTTTGGCATGGGTTTTACAGCTGGATGCCCTTCCAAATACCAACTTTGCAGTGTAGACTGAATGCTTTTTATGTAGCACCAGCACTGACAGGGTCACCAAGTAACTTACAAGACCAAGAAATCTTTGAGAGAGGAAGTGATCTTGCATCAGATGATGAAAGGTTAGAGTGTGACAGAGAGGCAGAAACAAGTGTCTTGCTGTAGAGGAAGTACATGGTGAGAGAGAGAGAGAGAGAGACAGAGAGAGAGAGACAGAGAGAGAGAGACAGAGAGAGAGAGACAGAGAGATAGAGAGAGAGGAAGAGAGAGGTAGAGAGGAAGAGAGAAATAGGAAAAGAGAGAGGGGAGTTAACAAGAAAGAGGCCAGAAACAGGTGTGCTGTAGTAAAGGAGATACCTGGTAACTTAACCAGAGGGAAGAGCAAGAGAAGGAGTGAGAGTGAGTGATCAAGAATGAGGGCAGAAACAGGTGTGCTGCCATGGAGGAGATATATGGGTACCCAGCCAGAGGGAAGAGCAAGGGAAATAGAGAGAAAGTAGAAAAAGCAAGAGTGCAAGAGAGTGAAGTGCCAGGGAACAAAATTATTTAGTGTCTTCTTTATAACTAGCAGGATCCATGGAAATTCCATGGAATGGAAAAAATTAAGAGAACCTATTTAAGGAAGAAAGGATGATTTGCATTTTTATAGCATTCACAGTTAGCTTTCTTTAAATATACTTGACATTCGATTACATTCATTTCCTCTGGCACTTGTGCCCGCGGCATGTGTAAGGACTTTCGAGCGAGATCGTTGCCAGTGCCCCTGGACTGGCTCTTGTGCGGGTGGCACATAAAATACACCATTTTGAGCATGGCCGTTGCCAGTACTGCCTGACTGGCCTTCGTGCTGGTGGCACGTAAAAAGCACCCACTACACTCTCTGAGTGGTTGGTGTTAGGAAGGGCATCCAGCTGTAGAAACTCTGCCAAATCAGATTGGAGCCTGGTGTAGCCATCTGGTTTCACCAGTCCTCAGTCAAATCGTCCAACCCATGCTAGCATGGAAAGCGGACGTTAAACAACGATGATGATGA
>NC_068983.1:157267898-157270732 GCF_001194135.2 Octopus bimaculoides
GGACTGGCTCTTGTGCGGGTGGCACATAAAATACACCATTTTGAGCATGGCCGTTGCCAGTACTGCCTGACTGGCCTTCGTGCTGGTGGCACGTAAAAAGCACCCACTACACTCTCTGAGTGGTTGGTGTTAGGAAGGGCATCCAGCTGTAGAAACTCTGCCAAATCAGATTGGAGCCTGGTGTAGCCATCTGGTTTCACCAGTCCTCAGTCAAATCGTCCAACCCATGCTAGCATGGGTTGGACGATTTGACTGAGGACTGGTGAAACCAGATGCTACACCAGGCTCCAATCTGATTTGGCAGAGTTTCTACAGTTGGATGCCCTTCCTAACGCCAACCACTCAGAGAGTGTAGTGGGTGCTTTTACGTGCCACCAGCACGATGGTCAGTCAGGTGGTACTGGCAACGGCCATGCTCAAAATGGTGTATTTTATGTGCCACCCGCACAGGAGCCAGTCCAGCGGCACTGGCAACGAACATTTCTCTTGGAAAAAAACAACAAAAGAATTAAATAATGAAAGCATTTAAACAAAAGTATAATAGTGTTTAAATTCTGCCTTACATCTTTTTATATCCCTCCTTATTCAAGGCTGACAGTTCAATAAAAAAATACTTTCCACTATCAACACACCACCACCACAGCTATCTCTCTCTCTCTCAATATAACTGCGTCCCCTGTCAGTCTCTATCTATCTTTCCCTTCATCTAACTTTTTAACTATGTAATAAGTATTCCTTCTCCACCCCACCACACATCGTTAACACTTTAATTTCGTCAGCTACTTTAATTTCCAAATTTGGCTCCAGCCGATATTTTTGCTTCCAAAATTTTAATTCACCTTGAAAAACCACTGGAAATCCACTAACTTTGCATTCCGAAACTTGGGAAAATATAATACTGAGAGGAGTCTATCAACCACAGAGGAAATTATTTTGAAGGAAACAAGTTTGATTTAATGGTTAATTAAAGCACTACATTTTTTTAAAATTCATACACCTTGTAAATTATTATAAAACACAAAAACAAATCAATAGATAACATGTTGGTACAGGCCAAATAAAATTCAACAATTAGATGCCCTTCCTGTCACCAACCCTCACCTGCTGCCCAGCAAAGTGTTTTTCCGCCTGGCCAGACATGTTTCTACAGAAGATTGTAAATGAGCACAACCATAAATGTATATATAAATATATGCTGGGTGGTTGGAGTTAAGAAGGGCATCCAGTCATAGAAACCCTGCCAGAACAGACACAAAAGTCTGGTGCAGGTTCCTGTCTGGCCAGCACCTGTTAAACTGCCCAACCCATGCCAGCATGGAAGGCAGACATTAAACAACAATGATGATGATGGTGTGTGTGTGCTTCATATATGAACTATAACTACTAGTGCATGTTGCTTTATACACACAGAAAGTAATATCTCACTTCACTGAAATATAGGTACATATTCAAGAGAGAAATAAGTAAAAGAAAGGTTAAACAATGTTGAAATAAAAGAAACATTTAATCTTTTAGCATTCATATTACTCTATTGAACTTAATGTTTATTTATTCACATTGCTTTGAATTAGTCATACACCATCTTGTAGCTTTGAAATTTTGATGTGAATGTTTATTTTTAGAATGACATTGTAGGGTAGGTGTGGGAGGCTGGATCTGGCTAGTTTGAAAATAAGGCAGGTAGACTATTTTGGTTGGATATGGCTAGTTTAAATGCTAAAAGGTTAACAGAAGAAAATACTTATTAGATTTTACTTGCATTATTTATATATCATCATCTATCATTTTGAATCCAGGTTTTGTCCCCGTTAACAAGGGTGGCCAGATCTACCTTAATGCCATAGTAACTGCCCTCACACCATCTCACCTGGTTTGGGGCATCCTCCCTTCTCAAGCCAACCCTCCTAATCTCCTCCTCCACCATCTGTCCCCTCCACATTTTCCTTGGTCTATCTCGCTTTTGCCATCCATTCACCTCAAACTCTAGCACCCTCTTCAGAACATGCTCCTCATCCCTCAACACATGCCCATACCACCACACTTCATTCGCCCTTGCCAGCCATTCCACTGATTCCTCCAAACCTAGCATCCCCATCAAGTCCTCAGTCCTCCTCTTATCAAACAACACATTTCTTTCACCATTGCTCTCTCAGTCCTTCTCAAAATTGCCATCTCTCTCTCTCTCAAACACCATGTCCCACTCCCACACAGCATTGCTACAAATGGACTGGGGACAGAATAACGGGAGGTGCTATTTTTTGTACTTTGAGAAAGTGTTACATAATCTGTATTTACAATTAAAAATTAGATGGTTTTATTCATTCAGACAATTGGTAGATTTGCATAACAGGAAAGACTTCTGCAATGCAGAGATCACATTTGTTGTTATAACCATTATACAGTTTGGTATGGGTAACTATGGACCATTTTGAATTATATGGAATTGAGTTTTGTTTTAGGTTATGAATTAGCTGAGATAAAGAAGTGCTGTTAGTTATTGCTTGGGATTTGAAGCTAGAATAGTGGCTACCTACTCTGACCTTGAGGGTGGTGCTGATCTATACATAATTGGAATTCTCAGTTGATACCGTGCATTTCTATACAATATTTTTTGTGGAGCATCTATTATCGAGAAGACAGGAGGTGGGACATCTACAGCTGCATTAGGATTTTTAAAGGTGCCAAAGTGGAATTTACAGGGTTATAATTATTTAGGATTAAACAGGTATTATATTCATTATCTGCCACGGTGTTAGGATGGGTATTTTTTTAGGGTGGTGAGGGATGTAGCTTATAATAGTTCTCATGTCTAATGATATTCCTATCATTGCCTA
>NC_068983.1:157270939-157271751 GCF_001194135.2 Octopus bimaculoides
TATATATATCATTATCCTCATTGTTCAATGTCTGCCTTCTATGATGGCATGGGTGGGATGGTTTGACAGGAGCTGGCCAGACAGCAGCCTGTACCAGACTTCTGTAACTGTTTTGGCAGCATTTTTACAGCTGAATGCCCATCCTAACACCAACCACTCAGCAAAGTGGACTTAGTGCATTTTATGTGGCACAAGCACAGGCGAGGTCAGTTTTGACTAGGTTTTTACAGCTGGATGCCCTTCCAAATGCCAACCACTATACAGTGTGGACTGGGTACTTTTAAGTGATACCTGCACTGACAGGGTCACCAAGTACTTGTAAGACAAAAAAAAAACTCTTTTGAGAGGGGAGGGGGCATTGGAGGAGCTGGTCTTGTATCGAATGATGAAAGAGTGAGACAGAAACAGGTGGTTTGCTGTAGAAGAGGTACAAGGTTACCCAGCTGAAGAGAGAGAGAGAAAGAGAGATCGGGAATATATATATGATCATCATCATTTAACGTCCGTTTTCCATGCTGGCATGGGTTGGACCAGTTTGACTGGGGACTGGCAAGCCAGGAGGCTGCACCAGGCTCCAATCTGATCTGGCAATGTTTCTACAGCTGGATGCCCGTCCTAATGCCAACCACTCTGAGAGCGTAGTGGGTGCTTTTTACATGCCACCGGCACGGGAGCCAGTCAGGCAGCACTGGCATCAACCATGTTTGGATGGTGCTTTTTACATGCTACTGACACAGGAGCAAGTCTGGGGGATGGGGGGGGGGCTGACATCGACCACGTTTAGATGGTGCTTTTTAAGTGCCACTGGTACA
>NC_068983.1:157272636-157273727 GCF_001194135.2 Octopus bimaculoides
TATATATATATATATATGTATGTATGTGTGTATGTGTTTGCCCCCCCCCCAACATTGCTTGACATCCGATGTTGGTGTGTTTACGTCCCCGTAACTTAGCGGTTCGGCAAAAGAGACCGATAGAATAAGTACTAGGCTTACAAAGAATAAGTCCTGGGGTCGATTTGCTCGACTAAATGCGGTACTCCAGCATGGCCACAGTCAAAAGACTGAAACAAGTAAAAGAGTAAATCCAATGAAGCTACACAAAGATAGCCTCTATGCAGCATATAAGCTACTGGGAAAGACTCAAGAGATTAAGACTCTATTCCTTAGAGCAAAGACGAGAAAGATATGCCATAAAATACATCTGGAAAATCCTGGAGGGACTTATTCCAAACTTTTGGCATCCAGAGTTACACAAATACTAGAACAGGGTGCCACTGCATAGTACCAAATTTGCCATAGGACAAGATACTGCAACAGCCTGGGCTTCAGGAGCCAACAGCTCTTCCATATTCTCCCAAAGGAACTGAGAGACCTGTATGGAGTAGATGTAGGTGTCTTCAAGATGAGGCTGGACCTCTTACTGTCAAGTGTCCCAGATAAACCAACTTCACAGCAGGAGGTGCAGATGAGGGCAGCGGCATCAAACTTTCTCATGCACCAAATGTCAATTTCTAAAAAGAATTAGTGAAGTAAAATTATGTAGCAACACCAAATGGCAGTGCCCCAGCATGGCCACAGTTCATGAGCTGAAACCAAATCAAATCAAATATATATATATATATGTATATATATATATATATATATATAGGTGCAGGCATGGTTGTGTGGTACAACATTTGCTTCCCAACCACATGGTTCTGCGTTCAGTCTCACTGCGTAGCACTTTAGGTGTCTTCTGCTATAGCCTCGGGCTGACCAAAACCTTGTGAGTAGATTTGGTAGATGGAAACTGAAAGAAGCCTGTCATAGGTGTGTGTATATTTGAGTGTGTGTCTTTGTGTCTGTTTGTCCCCCCCCCCCATCACTTGACAACCGATGTTGGTGTGTTTACGTCCATGTAACTTAGCGGTTTGGCAAAAAGACCAATAGAATAAGTATTAGGC
>NC_068983.1:157274235-157275522 GCF_001194135.2 Octopus bimaculoides
GGGGGGGGGGGGAGGACAAACAGACACACGCAGCTCTAAATCAGAGCTCAGTTTCCCTGAGGTGAACAAATCTTAAGAACCGCATATCACCAGTCATCCCAGTCCTTTGTCATCACCTCCAGTGTAGTTCATGGTCCTGGGATAGCCGCCACCACTTCATTCCATGTCTTCCTAGGTCTACCTCTTCAGTAAGCTCCACCCACATCAAGTGATCGACACTTCATTATATAGCTATCTCCATCCATATGCATCACATATCCATACCAGTGCAGTCTTCTTTCTTGCAGACTACATATGATTCCTTTTGCGACCAGTTTTTCTCTCAGCACATTTGTACAATATCTTTCAAGCATACTTGCACAACAAATCCAACACAATATGCATGCTTCATTTGTTTATAGTCACCTAAAATGCTCTGCCGTTCAAGGCCCACATCTCCTTACCATGCAGTTCTAACATATAAGTGTTATACACTCTACCCTTCATGTGAGTGATTTTGTATTTTTTTTTTTTTCGTTGGCTTTACATGTGTTCGCAGACTGTAAACAAAACTATCTCATTATCAAAACAGATGGTGTCATAGTCGACTGCGAAAGTACGTCTGGGCTTCTTCGTAAACAAAAAGGCCCATAACTATATCTAGGCTATTATTTGATAGACTAGAGGAATATCACCTTCCTTGGAAACGGGTGAGGGTTGGTGACACAAAATGTATCTGACTGTAGAATATCTGATTCAACGAATTCTGTTTGACTCATATAAGCACGGAAAAAATGAATAGCAAAACGATAGCCATAAATCTCCCTAGACAACCCATTTTATCACCTTTCCAATCTGCTCCTCTCTTTCTCATTAACCCCTGACACTATCTCTTCTCTTTCTCCTGTCCCTTCCATATTTCCTACCCCAAGTATCTACTTCGTTACTCTCTCCACAACCATCCTCTCATAATAAATTTACTCCTCTCTTCATATTTTACCGTCACACCACCCGTCTAGAATCATCGCATCTTTGTCTCTTTCAGTTGGAGAAGCCTCATTAAGTTCGTTGACTAGCAAGTTGCAAAGCCAGCCCGTTGCTGGTGTCATGAAAAAAAAAAAAAATTAAGCATCCAGTACACTGTAAAGTGGCTGATGCTATGAAAGGTATTCAGCCGTTGAAACCCTGTTAAAGCTGACACTGGAACACGACATAGTCCTCCGACTGGTCGGTTTCTTTCGAACCGTCCAACCCATACTAGCATGGAAGAGGCAGATAAATATACATATATATATATATATATATATA
>NC_068983.1:157275532-157281770 GCF_001194135.2 Octopus bimaculoides
ATGTATTCTACAACCGTCCGAAATAACAAAAGAAAACTGCATGGATGGATTTGAAAGCAATATTGACAGTTCTGTAAACATCACGTTTTTGGTGAAACATTTAAGAACTTGCAGACTGAAGGAAGGAGAAATATAGATAATACAAATCATACAACAAAACTGAATTAATGATTTTTTTTAAAATGACAGAAAATATTTGATTTTCGCTCTCAAGAACCAAAAAGAGAAAAAAAAAAAGAACATAATGACTAACCAGAATATCTCGGTGGTAAACTCCCTCCTTATATTGTTGTGCTTATTAGTCGAAAGCAGGCCGATATGGTATCACATCGTTTTCAAAAGACAATTAAGTTGGATTAAACGATTAAAAGTAGGTCACAATAACCAAATGTTATAGGGTAAATAGATCTAAAACAGTACTCCATTTTATTGCTAGCTTATAATGCAATCTAGCAAAATTAAATGGTTGCTGCTCATCTACAACATTCAGTGCGGAGCTAATGAATAAACCTGAATTGTAATATCTATGGATAACCAAAATTGATATTAACTACATATTTATTAGGAAAACAGCTGATTTAAACCATTTATATATATATATATATATGTATGTATGTATATATTTATGTATGTATGTATATATTTAAATATGTATATATATATGTGTACGTATGTATTATTGTAAAGTGACTCATGTGCCTAGATTTTAGTTCCATAGCACTTGTCTAACTTGTCATTTGATTAGTGTTTTAGCACAAAAATCTTACTCACTTACAGAGCTTCAGTACTATGTGTGTGTGTGTGTGCGTGCGTGCATATGTCTGTGTAGACATGCACGATAATGGAATTTCAGGGTAATCTTTGACTAAAGCGGCGTCAATTAAGTTAGAGTCTATAATATTGAAGTCATTATAATTTTACTATCCTGAACTAACGAAACAAATGAATAAACGCTTCTAAATAGATTATTATATGTGCAAATTTCTATTTTTATTTCAACACATTAATAATTTAATTAACTTAAGCTAGCATTGTTGGAAACAACATATTTTTCATGTAAAAAGAAAATACTTTCGAAAAGTTTGATTAGTTATTCAAAATTTTCCGGGAGAGGAATTTATGATTTTGAGATGTATGTCTGTCCCGGCAAAAAAATGTAAAATTATTCATTTTGGTCATTCAGGATAGCCAATTATTTTTGTACATTCCCCATTATTGTCAGTTCTAATTGCTACCGCTTTCATCCTTGACTACCTCTATTGAGTTCTATTTCTTCTGTTTGCATTACCAAATTTGTGTATGTGCCTGCATAGTCACTGGACTACACCCATGAAATCTCGTGCTTATCCTATTGCTGAACCGCTAGTTGAAGGGGGCATTTGTCTCCCACGCCGTTTATCAAGTGGTAACGGGAAACAAATTCACACACACATACGTGTATACGATAGGCTTCTTTCAGTTTCTACCTACCAAATCCACTCACAAGGCTTTGGTCAACCCAGGGCTATAGACGGAGACACTTGCTTGAGATCCCATGCAGTTGGACTAAATCCGAAACCACGAATGTATGTAAATATAATGAGCAATAAAAAGGACAACACGAATGGAACAAAGTTTGACAGGCGCAGGCGTGGCTGTGTGGTAAGCAGCTCGCTTCCCAACCATATAGTTCAGTCAAACCGTGTGATATTTGGGCAAGTGCTTTTTACTATAACCTCGGGCCGACTAAAACATGAGTGGATTTGGTAGACGGAAACTGAAAGAATGGCCAGTCTACTGACTGTAACAAATAAAAGATGGAAAGAGAAAATGTCTTGACTTATTGGTTGTTAGTCCTTCATTAGAAGAAAGGCACTGGGAAGTCATGAGAAAGAGATACAGATTTCTATAAAAATAGTGAAAAGTTATTAACCAAATGGGAATACTGTTCAAGGGGTGAGGGACTAAGAAAGGAGGAATGGGTGGGTGTGTAGAAGCAAGTATAAGAGTATGTCTTTGTAAGTAGCCTAAGAGAGTGTGATGTGTGTGTATTATGAGAGTGTAAGAGCACGCACGTGTGCGCGTGAGTCTGGGAACAAGATCTTAAATGATTTGTTGTTATTTTTCAACATTAGTTCTTATTTGTAGATTTTTATAGGACTTAAGTTTTGAAAATTCTCTAAACACACAAAATAAATTTCAATTCCTTCATCCACTAGACGCCTCCTCAAGTGCAAAGTCTACATTCTCTTTTGTTACTCATGCTATAATACATATTCCTTCACTTTAAACTCCAAATGTATTCTGTAAATGATGTATTTTTATTGTATATTTAATTTCTGTCCATCAAATTCACTCACAAAACTTTGGTCAGTCCGAGACTGTAGTGGTTAGGAAGCAAGCTTCTTACCACGCAGACACATCATAATTTTTTTATTCATGCATATTAGAGCATTTCTTAAAAGGGTTTGGTGTGGAATTAATATAATTAATACTACTTGGTACTTTGGGTAATGGTACCTAATTGTAGACAATGTTACTGATAAAGTCACCTACAAGAGGACACTGCAAGACTAATCTAAAGTTACATGAAGGTAAGCTAATCTTAGGGAGTCACTGAGGGCTAAGCCATTATTTTTCCTTTTCCAAATTATCACTGGTACTATTCTATTGTTTTCCCCCCTTTTTCTTAAAATTTATATTAATGTCTCTAGTATTCCGCCGAGGTCGACTTTAACTTCAAACTTTCGGGGTCAATAAAATGAGTACCAGTTGAGCACTGGGTCAACTGGTACTCCTCCAAACTTCTTGCACCAAAATTTGAAATCAATATTAATGTCTCTAGTTATGGCGGCGAGCTGTCAGAATCGTTAGCACACCAGGAAAAATGCTTAATGGCATTTGCTCCGTCTGAATTCAAATTCTGCCGAGGTCGACTTGCCTTTTGGAGTCGATAAATACCAGTTGAATCCTGGTATATCTATTTATAATCTACCTACTTACCTATCACTCCCACAAAATTGCTGGCTTTGTACTAAAATTTGAAAATATTATTCATGTCTCTAGTTTTATTCTTGCGATTGTTTCTATTATTGTTTTTAGTGGAATCAAGAATGTCACTAACTGGGGAAAGTTCTATTTTATGTTAGGGTTTGTATGAGTAAAATTATTATTATTCCTCCCCTAATCTGTGAATAGTTAGTGTTACCTATCCTCAAGAGATTGTGGAGTGGTTCACCTAACCAGTGTTTTCTATACCTTTACTCTCAGGTTGAGTGGTTACAGGGATGGTTAGGTCACTATTGCTTTTATTTCTGGTATAATTAGCCTTAGAATAGTAGGACTTTTACTTATGTCCAGTTTTCACTGGTTTGTAAATAAAATATTAAAGAGATAAATAACAGTGCTGTTTTTGCCTGTAATTAATTTACCCCAGTGTACATGTTAAGTTTAGAGATACTGGAATAGTACACATTAACTCTTTCTTCTGCACCTTCATCAACTGTTTTAAATGCCCTCTTTGCGGAGGCTTTATACATTAACAAAGCTGATCGCCATTTAGTGGGCTCAAGACGTCTCCAAAAAAAAAAAAAGTTTTGTCACTTCTGCTCAAACTACTCCACACAGTATCTTACTGTATTCGACTTGGCCTTACAAAATGGATCCACATCTAGACTTTGCATGGAACGTTTCATATTTTCTCTACAAACTCATACACCATTTAGTCTTAACTTATACACTAATCTACTGCCAGGTTCTTGAACAATTCTCTCTCTACCTCATTCCATTTCTCTTAATTAGTCTTATTCTTTCTTTCTTCTGCATACATACATATTTATTTGCACACACACACATACATGAATGCATTTACAAATAAGTTGACATTAATCTACTTACACTTTTATATAAAGACTTACGTACATCTTTAAATACATTTTCACATGGATATAATTATGTATATGCATGTATCTAAATGTGCACGTGCATGTACACACGCACTCAGTCGATCTTTTTAACCTAACACGCAAACACACACAATACCTCCTATATAAACATTGTTTAATCTCTAACACTGTCACAAACACACACATGCTGCTTGTAACCCTTATATATATACACATACACACTATACATGATCTTCACACATACACCAAGCACTCGCTTGTTATTGAAAACCATAATTATCTTTCACACTTTCATTTAGTCAGAGACTGAACAAGAGTTATCCAAGCGATTTTCTTTTTTCCTGGACTTTTCTTTGTGTATCTGACAAAGGATCATGTCCAAAACGTTATACTTTTAATCCATAGCTTTTCCCCCTTTTTTGAGCTTCAACCTAATATTAACCATGAACAGCCTTTTGACTTTTGTTATTGATTTACTACAAATCGTAGTCATGGCCATTGCCAGTGTCATGTAAATAGTACTCATGCTGGTGGCACGTAAAAAACATCCATTACTCTTGGAGTGGTGGCATTAGGAAGGGCATCCAGCCGTAGAACCCATGCCAAATCAGAACCTGGTGCAGCTCTCGGCTTACCAGTTACAGTCAAACCGTCTAACTCATGCTAGCATGGAAAATGGATGTTAAACGATGATGAAGATGATGATGATGATATCATTTTAACGTTCATTTTTTTCATGCTTGCATGGGTTAAAGTTTACAGGAGGCAGATTTTCTACAACCGGATGTCTTTTCTGTCGCCAAACCTCACCTCTTTCTAAGTAGCTGGTATTTACTCATAGACAAGCATGTCCTCGCAGAATATTGGAAATGAATGTCACTTCTTGTATAACAGTAACAACCATTTTACAACTAACACGTCAAAACAAAGAGACATAAATACATACATGCATTCACATACATATATAGATTGGAGCTTGGTGTTGCCATCCGGTTTCACCAGTCCTCAGTCAAATCGTCCAACCCATGCTAGCATGGAAAGCGGATGTTAAACGATGATGATGATATATATATATATATGTATGTATGTATGTATAACAATTAAGGTAATTTTACTCTTTAATCTTTATAAGGGAGAATCTAAAAGAATCAAATCAACATAGTGAAACATGGAATAAAATGGTACACGTCTTTATAGAATATATAATGATGTTTGCAATGACTGAAATATACAAGTGACTATCTCCCTTTCACTTGTTAATACCTGCAAAAAATCAGTCATTTTTATTGTAGCAAATACAGAGTGACAATTCACAATCACCATTTAAATAACTCAAATCTTAAACTAGATTTTCATACATCAGTAAGACTCAACTTAAACCCACACAGACAACCTAGATTGCATTCAACAAATTAGCTGTGATTCATTCACCAACATGCTGCAATCATTAGCCTAGTTTTCTCTCTCTGCTGTTCTGTTAACATACCTATTTCCACCACTTACCAAGGACAACAACCCTTAGGAATTGTATCCATGCAAGCATTTATCCATAGACTATATAACAGGCTTCTTTCAGTTTCCATCTATCACATCCCCTCACAAGGCATTGGTCAGGCTGGGGCCATAGTAGAAGACACTTGCCAAAGACACCACACAGTGGAACTGAATCTGAGACTATGTGGTCATGGTTAGAAAGCAAACTTTTTAACACACCAACACATTTGTGACTCTCCTACTCTGATTCAATTTAATAAATTTAAAAGATTTTTAAAAATTCATTTCTTACTAGCTTCATCCGTCAGTAATTGTATATGCAAGAAATTTCAATTAAGAAATTAAATTATTCAACGATAAGACCCAGAATGATATAATAAAATTTATTATCATTAAAAAGAAGGAAAATCTTCCATAAGCACACAAATCAAAGCTCACAGAGCTGAATATTTTAAATGACAACCCTATACATTAAAAAGATTGAAAGAATCAACAGCAGATGAGACATGGCAAAACTAAGTTTGTCAACACACACGCACAAAAAAAAAAAAGCAATAAATACAATTTCAATTACATTTAAATGTTATTCCCGAATTATGAGTTTTATAATGAATTTCAAATAATATATTTTAACACTTCATTTAGAACTTAATATGTACACAGTCAACGCAAATGATTAGCATGAATAACCTAAGACTATGGCCTGCCAAAATATAAATTGGTTTTAATATTTGGATAATGGAAGATGCTATCTCTATGTTTTTCACTTAGTCATGCAAAGCTAGTACGATGAGTAGAACTGCAAGGCTGGAGAGGAATGAACTGAGTACAGTCAGTAGAATGCACAATGTTTAAATTAT
>NC_068983.1:157281852-157288163 GCF_001194135.2 Octopus bimaculoides
GGGGGGAATTCAGCACAAGTTGAGAAAGCAGCTGGGCATGAAAGGCACTGTCCAATGCATGCAGGGAAAAGTGCATGCATTGGTATAAATATGTAATATGCAAATGGAAGACGTGCTGGGTGCAGGAGCAGGGAATATGGTAAAAGTATTAATAAGGAAGACTTGGGAAGTAGTTGCTAAGTCTTGCATGAGAAATGCAAGCCTCCACACACTGGGGATGATGCAGGATTTAAGACAAAAACATTGCAAACCAATCCAATCCATACTTGCAAGAGAAAGTTGTTTTGTTAAATTTAGCTAATACATAATTCCTCAAACTATCATATCTTTGCTAAGAATTCTCTATTTTCCTTACTACACTTATCACAATAAAGATATTTCAAATCTTTAATCATTCTTATTCAAAGTAATATTATTGTAATTTTTATTATTGCCTAACAATTGACTTCAGTTAAAAAAAAAAGTGCTACATATGAAACACATTTTTGGGAAATATGCCAAACAAATAAATATAGCAGTACTTTTAATAAGGCGAAAAAAAAAAAGAAAAAAAAAAGTTATTCTATCAGGAATAATACATAATTGAGATTTGTTTCAGTTTCAATACTTCTATTTTCACAAATGACCTGTCGATATGTAAACATATTCCATCAATTTGTTAAAAAATTAATGAAACTTATTGTAATTAAAATAAATTACTTATTTATAATTATAAATAATACACAGCAAGCTTAGGACTCTAAAGCACCAAGACATCCAGAGTTGAAGCTAAGTTGCACTAAGCCCCACATCCAAGCCAACCGCATCGTTCTGTTGACCCAGTAACTGCTATCAATCGTGTTTCATGTGATGAGTGGAAGGGCATGTAGGGAGAGCTCCAAATTTTCAAAAGATAAAAAAAAACACAGAAAGAGAAATATCTCCTACATGTTATCGTGGAAAACCTTATCTTAAACAGAAGGGAAAAAGATCTTAAGGTTGATAGAAAGCCTGAAGGATCCTAACACTAAGAGTTAATTTGTGTTGCTTCCATAAGATTCCCTTTTTATCGCTTGGATGGTGTGCGTGTGAGTGTTTCTGTAAATCATAAGGTACTTTATAAAACATTTTTCTGAATCACAAGGATCCATAGAACAGATGCTTATCCCCAGTTTTCATTGTATTTAGCAAATACAATAGAAATATAAATCTCATAGGCTGCTGACCTATTTACTGATCCATTTTCCTGTAACTGAAATTGGAAGTATTTCATTGAACTCTTTTGACACTGCCCTAAGTTCTGATACAAAAGTCTTGTTTTAAAGCGATCTAAATTAAACTCTTTCATCTAAATTTCATGTTAATTTATGCTCCTGCTTAATAACGACAAAGTTAGTTTAAAACAAAGGCAGTGTATTTCAACACAAATATGGTGGCATAAGGTTTCAGCTAAATTGGCTTCGCATAAGGTGTTCAATACTACAAAGTTGGCCATTAGTTAATACCTTAGAATAAGGTAATGAGAGAGCCTCTACATGGTTGTTAACATGTTAGAAACAGCAGCCAAATCTTTCTCAAATCACATTGCATTATCATTTAAAAATAAAATAGAAGATATTGATTTATGCCTAAAACAATAGAGTAGTCACTTCTTGAATGTCTTTGATCAAAGGTTTTGATCAGAACTGACCTGGAGCTTAGGGATTTTACAATTTTTGCCCAAAACAGTCAGCAAAGATGAAAACTAATGACTGAAACATACGTCATAGATCTTTCTTATTTAAAAGATTTGCTTTTTCATTTTATTGTAGATGGCTTTGTTCATATTTTTCAATTGTTAAAACCCACTGAAGATAGATTTGTTGATCATTGCCATAAACATCAGTGAAAAAAAAGTGAATGATTCAAGCAGCAAACTTAAATAACAGAAAATCTGAAATAGATTTTACCTATCTCAAAATCACAAGTTTATAACTGAAAATAACTGTCTTAATGGCACCAGTATTTCCTCGAAGGGGGCGGGGAGAAATAGGTAAAAAAATATTACATAAATATGACTTTTCATGAATGCAACAATCATTTAAATGGATCACTCATAAACTGCTCTTTAAAAAATTGAGGTAAAAAAAAAAAAAAAAAATTGCTATTTTTGATTGGACCAATATTTAAGTCATTTGCCAAATAAAAATTCCATTGTCCCAGTGAAATTGAGAACACTGCGTTGGCAAAGTTATTAAACGTTTTTATTTTTAAAGGCACATTTCTATCTTTATTGAGCTGTGAAATTCTTTTCTATGCCTAAAATATATTTGCTTTTTCTGCATCAGATGCACAGTTTCATCATCATCAAATTATTATACATTCATTTCTAAAATCACAAACATACATTATAAAAATTATAAACATCTTTCTTTTCTTGCTAAAAATGGAGTAGCAGATAACTTGGTCAAAGACACTTAAATAACAACAATGCACATTTTTCATTCAACATAAAAATAAAGGCATGATTATTTATAGCTTTTTTACATTTTTTTTTTAAACTGGAGAATGTATTTTCAGGGGTTGGGGGAATATGCCCAAATATCTTTGCAAATGACAAATTTTATTTACATAACTGTTGGATTGAAATTTGAATAATATTAATTTGATCTTAGCATACCTATTTTTAGAAATTTCATATATATATGGGATTTAGTTGAATATAGTGATACAGCTACTGAATACAAGAAGAGAAGAAACAATATTAATATCAAGCAAATTATTACAAGAGAAACATATAAATTAAACTACTTTCTTAGTTTTATAACATTATTAAATTAATTTGAATTCTTTTATGAACATTTTTCTCAATGTAAAACCTATAAATTTTTTTAACTGGAATTCATTGTACATATTTTATTATTTATTTATCATTGTCTTACATCTATGCTTTTTATACTAGCATGGGTGGAATGGTTTTTTGCAAATTTGACATTTTCACAAATATCACAAAGCAAATATCTTCATAAATGTAAGCTTTAAAATATATGTCACATTATTTCATATAAAAATAGCTCATTGACAATAACACTTAATAGTGGAGGAAACTAATGTATGAACTGCATAGAAATAATCATTATCACAAATCACATAACCAACACTCTCTTAATATCTGTTACATAACAAATTAAAATGGGACAATTTTGTATTTATCATTTCATTACAGTAAATCTGATTATCACTTCAGACAGTTCTTAAAATTAATACATATACATTATTTTACAATAAAACAAAATACAATTCCCGAATCACCACCATATAAAAAAATTTTTTTTGCATTTAAACATCACTTATTTTACGGTAAAGTTCAAAACATTCAACAAAGTGAAGTGACAAATAAATGTCGATGTTGACTGAAAGGAATAATAATTTCATAATAACATTATTCAAAAAATAATAATTAAAATGAATAATCAGTGACTAAAAAACACCACCAAAAAAGTCTGTTATTCCTTCTCCATCATTCAAATTAAACATATAATCTTCCATATAGATAGGTGGTTCAAGGTGAGTAAGTGTCGAGTCAAGATTTTGGTCTTCAGTTTGCTGTAAAAGATTTATGCTAGCATCTGGGGATATATCTTGTTCTTCAAGCAGTGCATTTTTCAACGAAACTTGTGCTGTTAAAACAAAATCAATAACCATGAATATTTGTATGATAAAATGAATATATATATTATGTATGTATAAAAAATTTGTTTTGTTTTCATTTTAACATTTATTTTTCTATGTATGCACATGTCAAATGAGAGAGCTTATTGAGGCTGGTTAGAATTTTCTATGGTCAGATACCTTTCAAGTGAGATGATAATCTCCCAGTCTAACACATATATTTGTTTGTTTTATGTCTGTTTCTCCATGCTAGTATGAATTAGATGTATATATTATCGAGGTGTTGTTTTACAACCAGATACCTTACTTGTCACTAATCCATACCTGTTTTTCAAAAAAGATCTATTTCATGTCTTTGAAAGCATGAAGTGAGTGGAAAATTTGTTGACAAGGAACAATAATACATGTAGTGGGTGACTTTTGTAGAACACAAATGTAAACATACACACACCCATGTATGCATATGATTAGCTTCTTTCACTTTCTATCTATGATATTCACTAACAAGGATTTGGTTGGCCCACCATGCAGTGTGGGTAAGAAATTTGTTTCCCAACAACATGGTTTCTGGTTCAGCCTCAGTGCATAGCACCTTGGACAAGTGTCTTTTGCTATAGCCCCAGGCTGGCTAGAACCTTATGAATGGTTTTGATAGATGGAAATTTGAAGAAACTCATCATATGTATCCTTGTCTGGACATTGCACAACAGTTATGAGAGTTACCATCCATCATACAAGCACAACTGCTTCTAATTTTCCATGAAAACATGTCCAGTCATAGAGAAATGTTACCTTGCTTAAAAACAGGAAGGGCATTCAGCCATAGAAAATCTGCCTCAATGAACTTCATCTGATCCATGCAAGCATTGAAAAGTGGATGTTAAAATGATGATGTGGTATCATCATCATTGTTTATGCTAAGACTAACTTCTTTGAAATATTGTTTTTATTAAATTATTTCTGATTAATTAATTTATCTATTTCTATTAACTGATTGAATTAAGAATTGAATAAATATATTGCTGCTATTTTTAGATTTTAAAATTAGAATTTCCTATTTCAGTAATAATTATAAATTAACTGTAATAGAATATCATCTTTTAACATTGTAAAATTTATTTAATAAAAAATAAATTAACGTTTAATATTTTAAGCTCAACGACAATTTGCTAGTAATTTAATAAGGTCATTTGATATAAAACTTAAATAAGAGGTATTGAGTTATTATAATGTGAGAGAAAATAGTCATTGAAAGCAAACTGAACACTACAACACCATTTACATGTACTGTAATAAATGCTAAACAAATTAACATAACAATATGACTTCTTGCAACAAATGAAATTCTCATAATAATTTGAATACATTGGGTACAAATTGAATAGAATGAAGTTTGCTAACAATGGCCACATCTTATTAAGCATCACAAGCTGAATTGCATGTAAAAACCAGTGGCAGATATTATCAAGCTTCACCTTCACATATCTGTACTAAAACAAATTAAGGAATCGATAAAAGAGCCTCTACATAAAACATCCTCTTTTGAAAAATAAACTGCATAAAACATGGCTCATCATGATGTGACCTGCACAACTATATAAAAATTCAAGGTAATTTTTTGTTGGCATGCCATTCAGAAAGTTCCACAGGCTGCAGTCCATGATTGCTCTACATGGTCACTTATTTGCTGGAAATAACAGCCAAAACACATTCAAATCAAACCCCAACATGTTAAATGAAGAAGTATATATTGGGCAATATAGTACCTCATGTATAAAATGATAAGAAGTAAGGTCACCAAGCAATTTGCAAGACAAAGATACCTCAACTGAATGAGGAGTAGTATTATTGAAGGAGATGGCTTTGTGCCAGGTGATGAGAAGTTAAAGTATGATAGAGGAACAGAAACAGGCATCTTGCTGTAGACAAGATACATGGCTACCCCAGCTGGAAAAGAGAGGCAGGAGAGAGAAGATAGTGATGCAGATGTGTCAGAGCGTACCCTCAAAGTACAGGGGAGGAAAAAATAAGAATACTTACTTTTAAAGCTATCACAGGATGTAGAATCTTCTGATAATTGTTCTTCACTTATACTACTACTACTATTATGACCCTCTGTTGCTGGTGTGTGTTTGACATCCTTTTTTACATCATCGGGACACAAATACACCTCAATAGCTTGACTGTTACTTTTTAACCAAATCTGCATATTATTCAACAAAATACAAGTGGTTGTTTTAAAAAAAGAAAACAAAAGGAACAAATGAAATGAGTAAAACAGTATAAAAAAATTACAATAAAAAAAGTCATTTACAATATCCATAACTTGAAAAGCTTATTACACTTAGTATCATTAAAATGCAAAGCAAAAGTTTGAGTTATTCATCATTATCATTTGAGGCCCACTTTTTCATGCTTGCACGGATTAGATGGAATTTGTTGAAGCAGATTTTCTATGACCGGAGGCCCTTCTTGTCACCATTGCTCACCTGTTTCCAGGTAAGGTAATATTTCTCCATGGCCATACAAATTTTCCACAGAAGATTGAAAATAGACATCACTTGTATGACAGTGATGCTTGTTTACAACCATGTGATGTTGGGGTAAGGGTACACACATAATATGTGTGTGTGTATATCTACCTATCTATCTATCTATCTATCTATATATATATATATATA
>NC_068983.1:157288295-157290747 GCF_001194135.2 Octopus bimaculoides
TATATATACACACATATATATATATACACACACCATAGGCTTCTTCCAGTTTTTGTCTACTAAATCTACTGACATGGATTTTGGTCAGCCTGAAGTTATAGTAGAAGACATTTGCCCAAGGTGCTCTGCAGTAAGACTGAACCTAAGACCACATGGTTGAAAGCAAGCTATGCCTACACCTATGAACCATACCAGCACCTATACCAATATTATTGGTATTCTGTTACCATCATTATCCACATCCATCATAAATGGACACATCACTATAATAAGGAGATGTTTCCTTGCACTTGTAATTTGTAAGCATGATGAGTTTTTTTTTTTCAAATTTGTTACTTCAGCAAGTTATTTGGATAAGTGCATGGTATCCCAATGACATGGACATTCAATGCATCTTCATGTTACAATAATTGATGCTTGTAATACTAACATTGAACATTTGAGCTTAATCTTAATAATCAGTTATTGTTTCTTGTTAAAATAGCATTCTCTTACAAACATTTTTCATGCATTGTATTCCACAATTACTTAACATTGTTGTTGAGCAAAAACGCTTTACCCCGCAGCATACATTTTTTAAACATTGGTTTTCAAATGATTTCACAAACTGTTTCAGTTCACATCAATTGGTTTCACAGCTAAAAATGAACAATCATAGGTAGCTAAAAATTGTTCAAAAATTCTTAATGGAAAATGTTTCTATGAATTCTGCTTTATAAGTGCCTCATAGTTATCCTTGTAAAAACATTCTAGAAAGAGTCTACAAAATTTCATGAGATTCTACATAGCTCTGTACCAATTCATTTTTGACTATGCAAATAAGTCCTTTATTATTGGATGTTGCCACAGTCAAGCTTTTCTCAAGAACATTACTGATGAAAAGAACATAAAACTAATACTGAAAGTAGAAAGGAAAGCCAAAGAAATTAAACCTCACCTTTGATATATCAGGTAATTCTAATCGTGTTTCAGGTGGTGCTTTGACAGCCATAACTGTTTGATCATCTAATGATCTTATATTTCGTATATCGTGATAGGTTACATATGCATATTTAAGATTGAATTAAAGAAATAATCAAATTCAAGAGGAAAAAAAAAAATTATGAAAACATTAATACAGATAGATAGGAAATAACAAAATTACTATGTAGGCCTGATTACACATTTAATGATGATACTAACTCCCTCCCACATTTTTACTCCAATCCCACACATATTATTCAGTAAATTTGTTTCTACTGAATTTAACACTATGATGAGAAAAGAAGAATCATATAGATGCAAACTATTTTCATTTTTCATTAATAAAGAGGAAGGAAGGATTTTTGAGAACCACTGATTTACACTATAGTCCTAAGAAGGACAGACAATGTTATATATTTGTGTGTGAGCATACGTGTGAGTGTATGTTTATCTTGTTTGGCAAACACTCAAAATGAAACCTTGAATAGAATACTCACACACAAAAACACTTACATAACATTGTCTACTTCTCAGAGTTATACAAAGTAAATAGCAACATTACTTGCCTTTACTCCCAGTTATTTGATGTAGGTATATATATCATAGTATATATATAGTGACCTCCCTTGTATTGCGAATCTATATGAGCATCAGGTCCTCCACCCACTTCCTATTTTCTCAACTAAAACTATATTTTATAAGCAATGCACTTTCGAGTAGTCGGAGATTTCTAATACTGTAGCTATCTAGAATAAACACTACAAGAAAATTTGAGTGACAACAGACATTCCACAGAAATTATCATTATCATTTTAACATCTACTTTTCCATTGTTGTTTCAGTACCAATTTAGTATAAATGAATTAATCATTATCATTATGACAACTACTATTGTAATCACTATATGACATTTTTTGAAGTAAAATACACAAAAGGGAACATTTTTATTCATAAAAGGATATTTTGATTTTTCTGGGTCTTCTGTAAGGATTTTCAGCTGTTTTGTACAGTGTTCTATTAATTTATCCATTTCATTCTCTTTAGCTTCATAAATGGCCATTTCTATCAACAATAAAATATTTAGAGTTTGCTTAAAATTAACAAAGAATGAAGATTACATATCAAGTTATGCAGAAAGGTTTCTAATATCATCGATTATGTTTAAATTTAGTTTCTACTGTCAAAAGGAAGAAAACCCTGGACAAAAACCAAAATACTTTTAGTAAGATGATCTATAATAATTTGTAGGGAAATTTGGGATCATCATCATCATCATCGTTTAACGTCCGCTTTCCATGCTAGCATGGGTTGGACGATTTGATTGAGGACTGGTGAAACCGGATGGCAACACCAGGCTCCAATCTAATTTGGCAGAGTTTCTACAGCTGGATGCCCTTCCTAACGCCAACCACTCAGAGAGTGTAGTGGGTGCTTTTACGTGTCACCCGCACGAAAACGGCCACGCTCGAAATGGTGTCTTTTATGTGCC
>NC_068983.1:157291635-157309454 GCF_001194135.2 Octopus bimaculoides
CTAACTTGGTCGCCCAGATAGCGGAAGCTATCGACTACCTCTAGTTTTTCACCCTGGAATGAGATAGAAGTTGTTTCCTGTTTGTTTACAGTCTTTATTGCACCTGAACATCTGCCACAAACAAAAACTAACTTGCTAGTTAACCTGCCTTTGATGTTGCTGCACCTCTTATGTGTCCATAGCTTGCACCGGGTACATCTTATAGAGTTACTACCTACTCCTTTTCTACATACTGAGCAGGGCCATCTACCTGAAGGGGTTTGTGTTTTATCTACCTTCCTACTTATTAGGATTTTGGTTTTAGCTAGGTTGGGAGAGTAGAAATCATTTAACCATGGTAGTGGTTGAATATATTCTTAAGTCCACCATTTCATGAATCGCAGCAGCTTCCAAGATTCACCACTAATTCAGTTCTCAACTAAATTGCAAACTGTTAATGGTTTTAAAGAGGACACCTCCTCAGCTACAGTTTCGCATAAATAGTTTGGGATTTGGTTCAGTAGAAAAAAAGTTACATCAAAATATCTGCGACCCCAAGGAGGGCAGTAAGGCACCTATTCACCTTCAATTAACATAAACTTTTAAATTTTAAAATAAAAGTATACTTTACTTAGGCTGAAATGACAGAAAAATGTATGAGGAATTCAGAGTCGTTAGTCGCACTAAACAAAAATTAGTAGAAGAAAAATTATGGGGTGAAATGCTATGAAATTTCATGTCAGTAAGTAATAGAGTAAGGAAGTAACTCTTAGCAATAAGAATAATAAAGACTATATTGCTAAAAGGAATGTTTACATCCTAAGGTGTCAAGCTGGCAGAAGCGTTAGCGTGCCGGGCGTCCGCCAAGGTCGACTTTGCTTTTTATCCTTTTCGGATCTATTCAATTTGACATGCAGATTATTTAAATAATTTTTTTTTAACTAAACACTTTGAAACTTCCGATACTGGTACAATGTATCACATGCAACAGGGTTTACTCTTAATGTTTTTGACAAAATTTTGTATTTTAGAAGTTATTTCGTTGCAAGTTACAGAATGACAATGGACAAATTTGTGTTTGATAAGTGCCAATACATGAAACTCTCAGCTTTTGACTTACTCTCTAACTTCTGCCAATGATATATGCATATTATACATATATGTGTAAAAAAAATCTCTACCTGGTCGCTTGACATGCCAAAAATAGCAGCCAATGTATCCCCCTACCCAGTATTTTATAAGGTAAAATCCTAAATTATTAATTGACACATTATCATCTTATAACAGCAATGCCTGGAAAAATCATGGATTACATGGAAAAATTCAAGCATGAAAAATAATATTCTTAAGATTATAAACCTGGAAAAGTACAGGGCAAGTTATTACACCTGTAAAAGTATAGGACAAGCTATTACTTCTAGTAAAGTAAAGAATAAGAAACTTTTTATTTAAAATATTGCAGCTAAAATTAAAATTTGAATATTAAAGAATATTTTATTATAGTTTACAAATAACACTATATTTATTTAAGTAGAATTTGGCTAATTTACTACCTTAAATACAAAAAAAAAGTGACTAATTAGACAAACTTACAAATTAGCTGAACAGTTTTGTACTATAAATTTAAAAGATGAGATCTGTAAAGAGTGATGAATTAGAACTGGTATTCTTTACTGCAATATTTTAAGTAAAATGCTTCTTATTCTTTACTTTACTAGAAGTAATAGCTTGTCCTATACTTTTACAGGTGTAATAACTTGTCCTGTACTTTTCCAGGTTTATAATCTTAAGAATATTACTTTTCATGCTCGCATTTTTCCATGTAATATATACTAATAAGTGAAATTGTAAGCCAATTCCTTTTATATGGAAAAACATTTGGTTCAGACATATTAAAATTGAGTAATTAAAACAATTTCAACAGTCCGACTAACGTTTAATACTAGTTATTGATAAACAAAGAAGGAATTATTGTAAATGTTTTAAAAGTACCTGAATGTAAATCCATTAATTTCGTAGTAAGCTGGAGTGGCACAGGATTAGCAGCTATTGATGATATACAACCTCTGTAAATATATAAATATATCATTTAGAAAATTTGAAAGCAATTGATAAACAGAATCTGTAGAGAATTTAAGAAAATGCCTGGCAACATTTAAATGTCTCGTTATGTTCTGTCACAGTCAATTCTGCCTTTATTCTTCAATACCAGCCTGAGAATTTAAATGGTGAATGATACCAAATAGGCTGAAATTGGCCATAATGACCTATTCATATTTCAGTGAGAATTTCAATGCAAATCTCATTAGTACATTCATGAAAACACATGGCTTCACTATGTAAGTTATTGAATGAACTGTCCGACATTATTTTACATGATATTTGAGCATTGTGAATTTTTGGAGACTTTTTCCCACTTCGATTTTATGAAAGGTTTCACTATGGACAAAAACTGGATACCAGTATCATGTTGTCAAGCAGCAGAAGTCACCAAATAATTTACATGACAAGACCCCTCAGTCAAGGGGAGAAGGAATAGGATTGAGGAAGGTGGCTCTGTGCCAGATGAGAGGATAGAGTATGACAAGAGGGACAGAAATTGGTGTCCTGCAATAAAGGAGATACATGGCTTCCTCAGGAGGAGAGAGAAGATGGTGAGGATGTGACAGGGAGTACACTCAAGTTACAGGGAAGTGTATATAAGTGAAATGGGACCAAAGATTGGATAGGGTGAGTGAGTGGGTAAGTTCACAAGACTGTGAAAGTAAGTGGGAGGTGGAAAGGAGGGAATATAGTGAGTAGACAGAAATAGGAGGGGTTGTTAGGGAGATGTATTGTGGAGAGTAAGAAAAATTCATTACAAAACATTTAATTTTGAAAAATTCAAAAGTAATTTTTTATAATTAGGTTCTAATATTTTTATCAACGGTGAGAATCATTAAAATACTTCTTTGTAATAATTTCACAGATATCAGAATAGGCAAAGGAACAGAGATTCCAAAGGTGATAATGGGAAGAATTTCAAGAAATAAGCATAACATTGAATACTTTGATCAATAAGGATATGCGTCAATAAAGTGCTAGTATTCACCTTATTACTACATTCTTAAAGTATACTTACCAATGGTACAGGAACACAAGTTTTATGGTCAATATTTAGAATAGTGGCAAAAACACAAAAAAATGAAACTTCACAAAGACTTACTTCCATTGAATATGATTTTTAGACTTTTTTGATATAAGATTGATTCCTTCCAATACATTTGTTATATCATATATTCTTCGTTTCTGAACTTCTAAAGATTCTGCAGCTTTATTTAAATCCACAACCTGAAAATGAAAACACATTTTATTTTGTATATTATCTTTTTATCCACCGAGAACTTAATGTAAAAATATTTTAAACAAACTAGACAGAGGTGTGGCTGTTTGGTAAGAAGTGTGCTTCCCAACCACATGGTTCTGGGTTCAGTCCCACTGCATAGCACCATGGGCAAGTATCTTCTACTATAGCTTCAAGTCAACCAAAACCTTGTGAGTGGATTTGGTAGGCAGAAACTGAAAGGAAGCCCACTGTATGTGTGTGTGTGTGTGTATATATACATACACACACACACACATATATATATATATATATATATATATATATATATATATATATATATATATATAGTATCTATTTATGTTTATGTGTCTTTGTATCTGTGTTTGTCCCCTCATCATCATTTGACAACCAATGTTGGTGTGTTTACACCCCTGTAACTTAGAGATTTGGCAAAAGAGACTGATAGAATAAGTACTAGGCTTACTAAGAATATGTCCTGGGGTTGATTTGTTTAACTAAAATCCTTCAAGGTGGTGCTCCAGCATGGCCGCAGCCAAATGACTGGGACATGTAAAAGAGTAAGAGTAAACAACAAATGTGAACTTACGCCGTCTGGTGCATTTCTAAGCAAGCCAACAAACTTCTTCGTTAATAAGCCCAAAGATGTGTCATATCTTGTTTTTTCACCAGGGGATCGTACTGGAAAACAAAGCAAGTAATCAAATCTACCAATTTGTCTAAATTGTATCATACACAAATAATGTACACAAATAATGGAGTTAAAAAGTTTTTTTTAAAAACTACAATTTTAAAAATCACTTATTTCAATGAACAATGTCCACTTATTAACTAAAACTGAATGTATCTTTGCATATCCATGTACAGTTTTAGAAAGAATCACTCACATTCTCATATCCACTTTCTGTTTACCTACCTGACTAAAGCTTTCTTTAATTCAGAAAATACAAAATGAAGCTATTCTAAAATAACTCACTTAGGCACAGTACTACTAAGAAATAACAGCTTTTGCATGTTTTCAAATGACTAAAAGGACTATTACAATGCAATGGGTTCACTTCTTATATACTTTCAGATCAAGCCACATGCCAAGTAAATACAATTCTGATATGTGGTTTGAGTTTAGTCCCAATGCATGGCACCTTGTGCAAGTGTCTTCTACTATAGCTCTGAGCTGATCAAAGCTCTGTGAGTGAATTTGGTAGACAGAAACTGAAAGAAGCCTGCAGTGCAAATGTATGTCTCCTTGTGATTGTTGTAGGCAGTGTCATTCATTTCTAATATTTGGGGAAAACATTCTGTCTATGGAGAAATATAACCTTGTTAGGAAACAGGTGAGAATTGGCAACATTGATGTTGTCTGGTCATAGAAAAATGGAAATATGAATGTTAAAATGATGAGGCATGCTGAACTGTATGATTAAGAAGTTCGTCTTGCAATCATGGTTCATCAGCAGGGTCAAAGTAGTTGTTTTTATTAGGGATGGAGTACACTACTGTACATTTCCAGAAATAGAGGTTTAAAAACTTTAGCTATCATAGCATCTCCCGAGATGCTATGCTGAATGTCAGTAAGCACACTATCAGAACTAGACACATGCACCTGTACTGTTATGTGTGTGTGTGTGTATATATATATATATATATATATATATATGTGTGTGTGTGTGCACACGCGTAATTTTTAAGACCATGACATGTGTTTTTTATGTGGCACCAGTACCAGTGTTTTTTTACATGGCACCTTATTTATATTTGAAAATATAAAAGATAGATAATACACTATTTGTTTAACAGTCAAAAGAGAATAAGCTATTTTGTCAATACCTTTTGGACTGCAATCTGGCAAAGTACGTGTTTTACGGCCGCGTTTTGGAGTTCGAAGATCTTCAGTAGTTATAATACTCATATCTAGCTCTAATTTCCGTTTAGCCTGAAAAGAAATTAAGTTGAATTAGTCGATCTTTTTTGTTAAATTTGAAATGTTAAAAGTAGTCCAAAAAGATACTCAAAATTTAACTGCAGAGAATGAATATACATCAGACAGAAAAAAAAGAAGAAAAAAAACAGATTTTAATCTCACCTATTACCCAGATTAGAATGAATAAAGTTTTTGCCAATAAAGTTATTCTGAAGAAGTAAAAAAAAACATACTTTGGCAACTGTAATCAATCTGAAAGCTAAGTTTGACAGTGCATATATATACCAGATTTTAGAACAGCCACATTTATATCCTTTGTGTGTTGTAAGAAATAACTATGAGTTGCTGTCAGGAAGGACATCTAGCCGTAAAATACTTGGACATAATGATGGTGTTTGTGATAGCAAGCCTATTTTTTTGAATTTATATGTCAAATATTTTATACAATTTATAATCATATGTCCGTAAATATACACACACACCAATGTGTGTGATCAAAATACTAATCTGATACTCAACTTCAAAGACAAATGATTCATACTAAAAGATGACTTATCCCCAAGCACAAAGGTGTATTTCCACTCCTTGTAACTATTGGAGAAAAATGCCTGCTGGAATAGTCTGTAAGAATGTAACTAAGACCATTGCATCAGCTGTATAATGGAGAGTGCATCTGGCCTCTTGAAGACAAAGTCTGATTCAATTCTATATGTGAATTAAGACAAAAGAAAACAAGTCTTTATGTAGTCACTCAACCAGCTAGAAATAGTAGCTGTATCTTTGAAAATGGACACATTGAATTAAGTAGTTCTAAATACATTCAAAAAGATGGATGGTCACAGTCAGAATACTTTTGATCACAGGTCTACTCAAACTCAATTGAAAAGAGATACTGCTTTGGCAACAAGATTATTCAGAATGAAAAAGACCAGGAAAGCTGAATCAATTTTAGCAGACACCATTTCTTACACTGAGACACCAATGTGGTTATGTGGTTAAAAATTTTACCTCCCAACCACATGGTTCGAAGTTCAGTCCAACTGTGTTGCACCTTGGGCAAGTATTTTCTACTATTGCCTAGTGGTTGAATTTGGTAGAAACTGAAAGACAGCATGTATGTGTGTGTGTGTGTATATATCAATGTAGGTGTATATGTGTCTCCTTGTCTTGACATCATGTGATAGTCAAAAATGAGTGTCACTGTCATACAAACAGTGTCATTCATTTCTAATATTTTGTGAATATATGTTTTATTTGTTTCATGAAAACTATGTCTAACCATGGGGAAATATTACCTTGCTTGGAAATAGTTGAGAGTTGGCAACTAGAAGGGCATCTAGTCATAGAAAATGTGCCCCAGTTAGTTTTGTCCAACATATGAAAGCATAGAAGAATGGCTCTTTAAATGGTGATGATGAATACAAGCAATAGCCAAATTCAAATTAAATTCTTGAGTCATCTAAATGAAAGGCAACTTTTAGATCAAGGTTATAGGTAACCATTTCAAAGATCATCATCATCATCTATTTTCCATACTGACAGGCTAAAAGACTGCACTAATCTCTACTAACTGCTTTGGCAAGTTTTCTATGGTTTGATTGACTTCCGAATACCGACTGCTTTACAAAGTACACTGAGTGCTTTTTACATGGCACCAGCAAACTCACTTGCAAGACAATGACCACTTAGTTGAGTAAGGAGTAGAATTGAGGGAGGTGGTCTTGTGCAAGGTGATGAGAGGTTAGAGTATTACAGAGGAACAGAAACAAGTGTCTTGCTGTAGAGAGTATACATAGCTACCCCAGTTGGAAAAGGGGAGAGAAAATGGTGAAGAAAATGTGTCAGGATATACCTTCAAGTTACAGGGAGGTGTATATAAAGGAAGTGTTACAGAGGATTGGTTATTCAATTAACTATTGTATATGTGTCAATGTATAGGTAGCCCAATCGAAATCCAATCTGATTAACACAAGTCTGCTTTTCTCAGGAGGATTGTCCAGCCTTGAACAGTATGATGCTGTTGAACATTTAGGATAGAATAGTAATTATGAATGTACTATGTAAGTAGACACACAACAAGTACATAACTATGCATGCGTGAGTATGTTTGTGTAGACATGTGCATATGATATATATGAAGAAGATATTACATACACACACTTAGCTGTCTGGTTGAGAAGCTTGCTTCCCAATCATATGGGTTCAGTGCCATTGCATGACATCTCGGGCAAGTGTCTTATACTATAGCCCTGGGCCAACCAAAGCTTTGTATGGTTTTACATAGAAACTAAAAGAAGCCTGTCGTATGTATGTATGTGTCTGTGTGTTTGTGTGCGTATGTGTGTGCATCCTTGCCCTAGACATGTGTTGGTTGTAAATGAGCATCATCGTCATATAAGCGAGGTTGTTCGTTTCTAGTCTTCCGTGAACATGTTTAGCTCTGGAAAACTATTAATTTGCTTAGAAACATAAAGGTAAGCGATAGGAAGGTCATCCGGCTGTAAAAAAAATCTGCTTCAATAAATTCCGTCTGACCCATGCAAGCATCGAAGAGTACGTTAAAAATTATGCTGATGTTTATACACACATGCACGCATGTTTACATACACACAAATGTATCTACATATAAACATGCCAATTTAATACGAGCGAGGATTGGGGACTCCTGGAACAATTTTTTAAATTAGATATTACATGGGTTCATTGATTAGAATTTCTAACAGATCCCAAATTAAATTCCAAATATTTTTTTTAGTACTAAACACTAAAATACCATTGGTATCTTCTTGGTTAAAATGACTTTGCATTCAAGAACCATCACGATAGACTCAAAAAGTTGAGATCATATTTTGTAAAACACCTTGAAAAATAAGTAAATACCAACCATGTCAAGAAAGGATCCGTTTTAAAAACTTGGACACGCGGCCAGAACTAGGCAGACATGTGGGTGGTTTGTTCCGATATGCCGTCAATTCATTCAGTAAACAAGATTTGGATATCAACACTAATAATTATCTCCCTTGTCATTCATCCACAAAACTAAGCAACATGCAAAACTTTTAACTTTTCAACTGCGATCACTTAGAAAATATTAGTGACAGTTGGAGTGTTCAAGTTAAAAATTAAATTACTAAGCATTAACCGGACTAGAAAGTAATGTTTCCTGCGAGAAATGTAATATCAAAGCTTATACACTATAACAAAGAAAATTATGAACTATAAAAAATATATATATAAAAAGATTAATTCACTAATAGCAATAATATACAATAATTTTGGGGGGGTTGATTCGTCACCAAATTTCACTTACAGATCTATGCAGATCATATTTACCTGATAAGTGTTTTACATTTATATACAAAGAAAACTATATTAGATCAGCTATAAATTACAAGCCACGTTCTCAGCTTGTTAAGAAGAAAAGAAAAAACAAAAGAAAGAGCTGTATAAACATGTGTGGGTAGATAATTCGTTTTCATAAACAAGCACAGGTGTACATTGAAATCTAAAAGTGCGATAACCCATTCAGACTGAAGACAATAAAAATAATTTACTAAATGATAAAATAAAATGAAAATTAAATAAACGTTAAAATATTTTTTCGTCAGAATATTTGATTAAAGATAAGGTAGCTTTTAGTTACGTCCCTTTATATTCTGAGTTACAAATCCCATTGAGGCCGACAAAAATATGCATAGCTATTTCAGAACTGGAATAGATTAAATCATCAAATGTCTTTTCTCCAAAATGTGTTTGACTAGAAATCGTTGAATTGAAAGCGACATACTAAGCCAGGCATGGACAACCAGCAGCCCATGGGAATTTCTGAATGGCAAACCTAAGGAAAAATTACCTGAACATTTTTTTTAGTGCAACCCGCCTGATAATGAGCCCGTGTTTGGTGTCCGTTGCTCGAAAATAGTTGCCCATGACTGTACTAAGTGACCTATTTCTTATGATGAATACAAATCGATTGGAGTATTTGATGAGCAACAAAAATTTTAATGAATTCAAATCTTAATTTAAAGAATACCCAAATGGCGATCTTTCGAATTTTGTACATATAATCTGTCGAATAAAGAGACAAAAACAGCATCTATTATAAGTGAAAGAAAGGCATTCATCATGTGGGTATCTACAGGGCAGTATGCATAACTCTGTGTGTGTGTGTGTGTGAGGGAGAGAGAAAGAAAGAAAGAAAGAGAGAGAGAGAAAGAAAGAGAGAAAGAAAGAAAGAAAGAAAGAGAGAGAGAGAAAGAAAGAGAGAGAGAAAGAAAGAAAGAAAGAAAGAAAGAAAGAGAAAGAAAGAGAGAGAGAAAGAAAGAAAGAAAGAGAGAGAGAGAAAGAAAGAGAGAAAGAAAGAAAGAAAGAGAGAGAGGTATACCAAAGCGATTTCGTAATTTTATTTTCCTCCGTCTCTGCTATGAAAACCTTCAGTTGATTAAAGATTAGTATCTTTATTACCTCGTGATGAGGATATTTTGACCGATATAAACGATCATTTGTTTATCTTTATCTGTCGATTATTGCAGATTATTTGCCTTCCCCGCTATATGTACAAAGTTCTATAGATCACTACTGGATTAAAGTCTTCCACCCCCATTCACATACAAAACTGTGCACATGCCTACCATTATAAAGCTGTTAATTTTCCCAAGTCGTTGTTTTAAATTTGCTGTGGATGCCCTCCCTCGAAATTGCTATAACTACTCATTTTAATGTCTAACCTGTAGAGGTTTTATAAGACTGAAACGCCCGGAGTTGTCACCATGCCAAAGAGCATACTGTATTCAACTTTTAATCAATTCGAATTCCGAAGTTTAAGTACATTATTTACATTCGACGGATATTTGTCATCTTGTTTGTTGTTAACACAACGTTTCGGCTGATATACCCTCCAGGCTCCATCAGGTGTCTTTGGGAAATTTCGAAAGGTAATTTTGGATGTTATTATTATTATTGTTGTTGTTGTTATTATTCAGGTCACTGCTTGGAATCGAACTCGGAATCTTGGGGTTAGTAGCCCGCGCTCTTAACCACTACGCCATATGCAATACGGGCATATGGCGTAGTGGTTAAGAGCGCGGGCTACTAACCCCAAGATTCCGAGTTCGATTCCAAGCAGTGACCTGAATAACAACAACACTAACATCGAAAATATCTTGGGAATGAGAACCCAGGTTCGAAATTTCCCCAAGACACCTGAAGAAGGCTGGAGAGTATATCAGCCGAAACGTTGTGTTAACAACAAACAAGATGAGGACAAATATCCGTCGAATGTAAATAATGTGCATAATTCCTCATCTCTTAAATATAGAACTGTATTGTCTGATAAGATTCACCATTAATGTTATTAATTTTCATTCCATTTTCGGTGTAATTATGGATTGATCAAAAGAGCCCTCATTTAAAAATATTCAATCTGGAACTAGTAAAAACGAGAAACATTGCTTGTATGACAATGATGCTTGTTTAAAAATCATCAGATAATGTTAAGACAAAGATACACACATAATCGCTTTCATTAGCTTACAATTGTTTCTGCTCTAAGAAGCATTTAATTCAGAGCTGAATACTCATAAGAGTTTCCTCAGAAGCACAAGTATATTAAGTTTTAACAACTGGATATTGGTATTAAGGCTAAGCAAAATTATAATATCTGTTGTATATATTATACATATGATAAACATTAAAAAACAAAAAAGATGAAGCAAAAATCAAACAGGATTTATGAGGTTGATGCTCAGAGAAATTGGAAGATGTGTTTTATGTTTCAAGTATGCACTCATCTATGGAAAGGATAGATGAAGAGAGAGAGAAAAAACAAAGACATACAAATGTGCCTCAATTAGACTGTCATCACATATATACACACAATGGTTGTTTAACTACACATGGAACAAACATTATCAAGAACCTACTGCAGAACCTCTCATATTGTCAACACCATCAATACAATCCACACCTATAATGAAGCAATTTCAACAATAAAGTCAAGCATATCCCAGACATACTACTAAAAGAAACCTAAACACTGCAAAAGTAAGACAATCAGGTTCAATCCACTGTTCAACCTGCAAATATGTACACCAATTGCTAAAATATTCTTTAATCTCTTACACAAATATTTCCCACTGACAAATATGATAAATCAAGTTCAAATTCTGCCAACATTGACTTTGTCATTCACCCTTTCAGGGTCAATGTACTCAACTTACCCCTCTCCCAAAATTGCTGGTCTCATACCATAATCTAAAATAGTCCAACCCATGCCAGCATGGAAAATAGACATTAAATGATGATGATGTGCATGTATGTGTGTGTGTGTGTGTGTGTGTGTGTATAGATAGATAGACACACAGACAGACAGATAGATTGTATATTTTGAGTGCTGCTGTCATTTAAATTCTATGTTGAAAAGTCATGTCAAAAGTTAATATATAGATTAAACTACCAAGTAAGATAGAAAAATAATTTTGAATCTTGCCAAAGAAGGTGGAACAGTTTCTTAGAAGAGGCTGCACTCACATCCTCTAAGTACAATGAGAGCTTCTTTACTATCACTGTCTGTATCAGTTCACTATCAAATTCTCATCATTATTATCAAAACAAGCAAGACAGAAGAAATAGTTCTATGAAGCACAAACAAAACTGAAGAAAAAAAAAAAAAACTTTTCCTGCAAGTTTCAACTAATACCGTTCACAACTTTTTGAGTTATTTTGCACACAGATGGACAAACCAACACTGATGAAAACATAACCTCCTTCCTTGGAGGAGGTAATAATAGTCCTGTGTATTAAAAATAGGCAAAGGATAGAGGTTCTGAAGCACTAAGCTAGAAGTAGATATATTGTGGGAGCACAATATATTAGATATGCATTTGAGGCTCTTAGTAATAGCTAATAAAATCTTAGGTAATACTGACATTACGGACGGAGTAACAATCTTTCTCTTTGGTGATTTCAGGTAAACTCAGGCAGTCATACAAGAAGATACATTTGCTAAAGGGTTGAGAGAATGCCTCATAGGAACCTGTGTGTGGAGACATGAGAAAAACTTCCACTTTCAACCAACACGAGGGTTTTACTTTATAGAGATGTCTCAGCAGCTCAATTTGCAAAAGTTGTACTTTAGTCAGTGGGCAATGATCATCTGTAAGCTGACGCAGAGTAGAAATACAGGAAAACGATGAATCAATCAGCAAACATTTCCAGGCATGTTACTCAATGTTTATTCAGGCATCTCACAGACTTATAGAAACCATAGGTGGCTTCCTGAATAATGCCATTCTAACTCCGCAAAATATCATAATCATTTGTTGAGTAGTAGCCTAATTCAAATGGTACGTGTCAATTCACGGTAGTTGATGTTAACTGTACTGCCAAGTATCTCACTTCTCTTCTACCCTCTTTTGTCCCTATTACAATCTGCAACTGAAACTATGAACATTTATTGTGTAGCTAAGAAATTTGGATGCCCCAAAACTCTGTACCAGTACAGAGCTAGCTGTCAAAACTATTCAATCCCAAGTTATTAAATCCATCATTATGAGATGTTTTATTCCACACATTTTCCTCATCTCATCAGAGATGCTATTTCAGTTCAAATACTTTCAGTTTCTACTGATACTGCTTTTCTCTATGACATCAACAGTTCTCAGATAATACTCCAGCATGTTTCATTCATAGTTAAAACTACAAAAAGCACTACAAGATACTTTGGTTAAGAAAGAATGAATAACCAAGTTTGTGTGTGTAAGCCTTTAGCATTCAGATTAATCTGTCAAATATAATGCTTATTTATTCACATTGTTTTGAATTAATCATACATTATCTTGTAGCTTCAAGATTTTGATGATGTGATTCGCTTTTAGAATGACATAGTAAGATAAGTGTGAGAGGCTGGATTTGGTCAGTTTAAACATAAAACAGGTAGAACATGTAGGTTGGATATGACCAGTTTAAATGCAAAAGAGTTAAAATTTAGGTAGCAGAAATTCCATCATCTAAGAACTCAGACTTTCCTAAAATTCTTAAATTTTATAAATTTAGCAAGCTTTGTGTACACACATCTGTGAGAGCCATGACCGTATAGTGATAACATGCAACTATCCAGCAACCATTGCAAAAACAAGTCACCAAACTGTGTCATACTCTTTCCATTTAAGGCAGGCAGGCAGACAGATAGACAGATATAAAGCATATATATTTATTATAAGCACATAACAATGACTCATGAAATAGATAAACTTGTTTGTGTGAAGAAAGATCATTAAAACTGAGTCAGCTAACTTGAAAAAATAAAAAGAAGTCAAATATGGTGTGAGAAAGTTTGTGCCTCAAAACTTTTGAATGGAAACCAAGAACGAAATACAATAAGCCTTATTGCTTAATAAAAAGAGACTGTTTTTAAATGTGCTAATGCTTCTAGTTAGCATAAAATTAAGCTTTTGGTGATCAGCATAAAATTAAGATTTGATGTCCACAAACTTTTAACATGTTTGTACATTCTCCTATGATTTATATATGACCCAAAAGACTGCTTGAAATGGACAGGCACATTTTACACTTGTATCCCATTAATTCATCAGAACTTAAGAAAATTGTGGAACCCTACAAATACAAAATGATTTCTACTTCTTGACAACTGTAGGACCCACTCACACAAACAAAATTATTGTCAAAATGTTGAATGTTTTTGCATGCTACTTGTCACTAAATATAATGTCATTAATTCAACCCTACAGAATTTCAATGCAGTGTGCAATCAAAGACGCAATATTTTTTACTTGTGACTGAATATGATGCAGTCAATCCTGAAACGCTTTTAAGAACATGGAAAAAGTTATGGCAGAGTGTAGTATTAGCAGTGCAAGAACTAATAAAGACTGTTAAATAATCTCTGGAAGTCAACACTATATACAAACTGAATGTTGCTGACAGAAGAATGGGAACACACTAAAGATGCTATCAAAGCTGTAATCCCTTTCACTGAACATGAAATCATTCAAAGCATTACAGCTCCTGATAAAATAGAAGAGAGAAGATAATTGAGACAACAAAACTGGAAATAATATCTTAGGCCACTGTGGAAAATATGCATCAATAAATTTGTGGAACAAGACCTTGGCTTCAACCTTCAAAATGCCATACACACATACAAGAAAAAAAGAAAAGAAGCTATCCCACAAAGCAAACACAATCTTGCTAACGTGGTTACCAGTAGCAGTTGGTGTGTATGTGTGTGTTTTAATTATTTTTTCATGCTTGCATGTGTCAGATGGAATTTGAGATTGATTTTTTAATGGTTAAATGCCCTTCGTGTTGCAAACCATCACCTGTTTCCAAATAAGGTAATAATCCCATAATCTACCAAAGAATGAACCCATTGTTTGCTATCAGTAAACATGAACGGAAACAAAGGGATATACAAACTCACACAAACACGTATGTACGAGGGGTGCTGAAAAGGTTCTGGCCTTAAGGGTCTTGCAAAAGGCCTAGTCAGAGGCCCAACCTTTCAAGTTCTTTTACAGAGTTTAGAAAAACTGAAGGACTGCTGCAATAAGTTTGTGAATCTAAGAGGAATATGTTCAATAAAATCAGGATTAACTGATCCTCCTGTATTTTCACGTACCCAAAGCCAGGAGCTTTTAAGCACCCATTCGTATATATATTTTGTGTTTGAGAGTGCTCTAAACTGACTTAGTTTGTTTATACTTTTTGTCTATAGCAAGAATTTTTCTCCATGACAAAATGCAGTGTTCGAATATATCTGAAGCATATTAGAATTGGTAACAAGTTTATATTTATATAAATCACTGCTTAGTATTCAAATATGTATTTTGACTGGAATTTAATAGATCTAGTTTCTCAGTCAGTTCAGAGTTGCCTCTCTTGCCAATGTTCACTGCTGAAGAGGAGATAACTATTAAAAAAGCATGCATTTCTCGATCTGAAGAGAGAGTGCTCTGAACTGACTGTGTTCACGCCATTTTGTGTACAGTGAGATTTTTTCTCTGTGACAAAATTCAGTGAATGGCATTTCTTACAAGGTTCAAACATATCTGAACTGATAACAAGTTTATATATAAACCACATATAAAGTACCCATTACACTCTGCAGTGGTTGGCGTTAGGAACGGCTCCCAACCGTCGAAACCAAGCCAAAATAGACTATGGAGCCTGGTGCAGGCCTTGGCCTTACCAGTTCCTATCAAACCGTCCAACCCATGCCAGCATGGAAAACGGACGTTAAAAGTTGACGATGATCCACACACTATTTATTAAACCAGTGATTCATAACAGCTGGGTCTTTTTGGCTAACTTGTCAAACTTAGCAAAACCGATAGACCGTTTGTCACAAATCCCTACTTTTATAAGTATCTATTTTTAAAGTAAAATACCATCTTGACTACTTTGCTTGAAGGAGAATTCTAATTAATAACTTTCTGACATATATAACTAATGAGTATACTTATTTCTCATGGCATTCACAACTACCATTCATCTCCACAACAACAGTTATATATAGGCGGAGTGGCTGTGTGGTAAGAAGCTTGTTTCCCAACCACATGGTTCTGGGTTCAGTCCCACAGCGTGGCACCTTGGGCAAGTGTCTTCAACTATAGCCTCAGACCGACGAAAGCTTTATAAGTGGATTTGGTAGACGGAAACTGTATGTCTGTGCCTGTCCACACACCATCATTGGTGTGTTTAGGTCCCTGTAACTTAGCGGTTCGGCAAGAGACCGATAGAATAAGTACTAGGCTTACAAAGAATAAGTCCTGGGATCAATTTGTTCGCCTAAAGGCGATGGATGCTCCAGCATGGCTACAGTCAAATGACTGAAAAGTAAAAGAATATGCTCCATTAGGGCTCCCACCCTTATTCAATCCTCGATGACATTGTTCTATTTTCATCTTTGTCACCCATAACCCCACCCTTTTTATTTAGTTCATTCTGCTCTTGAAAATGTGGACACATAGATTCTGGATCTGATAACATAACCAAAATATTACAGTTTCCACCAGCTGACCATTCTCACCAACTTTATTCTGCTCTCATCTCTACAGACCACCCAACTGATCTATAGCACTTACTTGTCGCGTGCCATCTCAAATGCCTTTGGTTTCTTGATGATGGCCAGGATTTTTAGAAGTTTCAGCTTGATACTTATGCTGAAGTTTTATTTTGAATGACCTCAGGGTGATCTTGCACCAAGTCTTGTACTGATTTTTTTGGCTGCACTCCACTATTTGGTCAACAATGAGGTGTGTGTGTGTATTGTTGCATTTACAATCTTACAATCTTGATTTCACTTCCCAGACCAGCAATGCATTGTGTTCTTGTGCAAAGCACTTCATTCTATGTTGCTCCAGTCCACTCAGCTGTAAAAAGCATCCTGTTCAGAATAAATGTTAGCCTGCCAACTCATCCACTGGGCTGGCATTGTTGGAAAGCTGCAACATTGCAAGGAAGTGCATTGTGACCAGTGATACATAACAACCTCCGATTGTCTGGTCAATATATAAAGAACTGAGAATATGTCTGTCAGTCTGTATTACTGAAACTTGAAAATTACCCAACCGATTCCACTCAAATTTTACACATGCCTTACTTAGGGTCCATGTAGTGTCATAGGCCAAAAAAAGTTTGAACTGCTTGCCTAATGCGAGCCTGGAGAAATCTCTTATCTCTTAATATACTCTTATCTCTTAATATACTCTTACACTAATTCAGTATTACATGTCAAAAGTGAAACAATAACATCGCTATTGTAATGTAAGATAATACTTACAGTTTAATAGTTTCACTATTAATACTTTCACTTTGTATATAATATATACACAGTGAAACTATTAATACTGAAACAATATTATTTGACATATATACATGCATATATATACATATATATATACCGGAGTAAGCACATAAATGTGAAACAATGTGGAAAAAAGAGTACTCAAATACCAGAAGTAGAGAATATGCTTTATTTAAATAAAGTATGTGTGTGTGTGTGTGTATGTATGTAAGTATGTATGTATGTATGTGTATGTACATCTATATATATATATATGTATATATATATATATATATATATATAGGTGTATATGTATAGATTTATATGTATACATATATAGATGTATGTGTATATATATGTATATGTATATATATATGTGTGTGTGTATATATAGATGTATATGTATATATATATATATGTGTGTGTGTTAAATATCAATTTATTGAATAGCAGTGGTGAATGTTTCAATGATTTTCTTTTCCAACTGATCGATATGTGCTATAATGCTGCCTCTTTGCATATCATTTTCATTTTGAAAGTTGCAGGCTGTGAAAACAGATGTTACAATAGTTAACACATGTTATCATGAGGTTTGCAGCTTGTTTAAATTAAAAGCAGTATCATGTTGACTATTTTCATTTGTTTTAGGCTTTTGTATTTGTTAATTATCATGCTGTTTCTTATAGTAGCGATTGTACCTGTGTGTGTTTATCTTTTATTTGTTTCAGTCTTTGGACTGTGGCCATGCTGGGGCACCACCTTGAAAGGTTTAA
>NC_068983.1:157309521-157311911 GCF_001194135.2 Octopus bimaculoides
AAAGCCTGGTACTTATTCTGTTGGTCTTTTTTTTGCTGTACCACTAAGTTACAGGCACATACAACAGGCTTCTTTCAGTTTCCCCTTAAAGTGTTGATCAGCTTGGGACTATAGTAGAAGATACTTGCCCAAGGTGCCACAATGGGACTGAACCCAAGACCACATGCTTAGGAAATAGTCTTCTTGCCATGCAACCATACCCATACATATATGTGTATATATAATTTTTACAGAGAAAACTTCAGTTACTTTGAAGTTTTAATTACATAACTTTCATCGGAATGTTACTCCACTGAAAAGTATTGAACAATCCTTCTGTGTTTCTTTTTACATATAATTATGCATAAAAACAAATTCATGAATACACACACACACAACAGAATTTAGTTCCTGTTCAGATTTCTCTTCTGTCCACATGCATTTCAATGCATGTGTGCACACCATTTGAGATATATGCTATATACTTGTAGTGGGAAAGGTGTAGCAAAAGATGTTGAGGTAGCAGATGAAATAGGTATGTGGACGACGTCAAAGTAAAACAATGGGAAAACATCGGCTTGTAGTTTAAATAATTTATTTAAATGACACTTGCATTTACATGTTGTATACACCAAAAATCTCACTACATGACATTACCAACTTACTTTGAGCTGGCCAAGAAAAAAATTAACAGGGTAAATACTGTTGGTATGATGAGGTAGAACAAGACATGTTTTGTGTCTGTGTGTGCGTTGGTCATTCAGTGGTGTCTGTTAATGTTCTGCGTCAGCTACTGTGTTGGGTCGTTCATGCTGAATATCTGATTCTCTGTTGCTTGCTTAACTGGCGAAGTTACTTGCTGGCCATCTCTCTCTGCCATCCCTTGACAGATTGTTGTATTTATAATGGTCGTGACAGCTAGGACAGACATACCATAGGAGAAATTCGTACCTATGTAGATCACCTCCTGTCTACTTGAACCTTAAATGACATGGCTGAGGTCGTAGGTTGAAGGGAAAAATCATCCATCATTTTTTTGACAGGACAAAGTCATTTCTTTCGCACCTGTTTGGCCAGTGGTGGTGCAGACGAGCAAGAATCCTTAGACTCACTTTCGAATCTCAGCTTGGAAAAAGGAAGTGTTAGTTTTTACATGCTTATGTACACATAGAACACACACATAAATCAGCATACATCTTCACACACACACACACACATATATATATATATATATACGCATGAGTGCATTGGAAAGTGCATATTTAGTTCTTTTACTATTTCTGATGTTGAAATATTAGTTAATAACCAAGAACATTTCATTAACAAACCTTTTTTCTTTTTAATAATTATCATAAAACTAGGATATCACCTTAACAGTTCAACAACCGAGAGTTATCTTCTCTTGTTTTTCTGATATTTAAAAAAATTTTTTGTGCACTACCTCATTCGATGCACAAATAGAATAATTTATGGATTGTTTTGTTCCATTTACACATACCACTGTATAACTTGAATGATACAATATTCTATTTATATAGATTTTCAAATATTAGTTAATAATCAAAAACATTTCATTAACAAACTAAGTTTTTTTTAATTATCATAACACTGTGATATCAACTTCACAATTCAACAACCAGGAGTTATCTTCTCTTGTTTTTTTTGTGCACTAACTCATTCGATGCACAATGGATTGTTTTCTTCCATTTACACATACCACTGTGGGACTTGAATGATTTAGGGCAAGACCTCCTTTTGTACCCCCAGCACCACTTTTTTTTCATTCTTTTTTTTTTTTATGTCTTCTACACAAATCCCCGTTTTCGGCTACGGAGAATACGAATCTGCAAACAAATTGGCAAAAATCGTTTATTGACTCTTGTCGATCAGATGTACCTGACAGGGGCAACTCTGAACGAAATGACAAAGCTCATATATAAAGCTATAAGCTTCGTCAGTTCGTTCAGAGTTTAGTTGCCAGGTCTTCTCATTCACAGCATCTCTCCAAAGGTCTCGGTCTCCTGTCATTCTCTCTGTGAAGATCAATGTTCGAAAGTCATGCTTCACCACCTCATCCCATGTCTTCCTGGATCTACCTCTTCCACAGGTTCCTTCCACAGTTAGGGTTAGCACTTCCTCACACAGCTGTCTTCATTCATACGTAACACATGACTATACTAGCGCAGTCGTCTCTTCTGCACAACACATTTGATGATTCCAACTTTCTCTCTGTCATGCACGCACACTGACGTTACACATCCGGCTTCGTTTCTTTCAAGCCTACACATTTCTTCAGCAGTTATGGCCCGTGTTTCAATGCTGTGCAGCATGGCATCATACAGACAACCTTTCATATATATATATATATATATATATACACACACACATATATGTATAATGTGTGTGTGTGT
>NC_068983.1:157312342-157313288 GCF_001194135.2 Octopus bimaculoides
TATATATATGGAGAGGGGGGCAATAAAATTATTTCAATCTATATAAATAGAATATTGCATCACTGATCAAATAATGGTGGCTTACATAGCTAAATCAATAAAGTTACACAGTAGTATGTGTAAATGGAAGAAAACAATCCATAAATTATATATATGTGTATTGAATAAGGTAGAGTACAAAAAAAAATATCAGAAACACAAGGTAACTCTTGGTTGTTGAACTGTTAAGGTGATATCTTAGTTTTATGATAATTTTTTTTAAAATTGGTTTGTTTAATGAAATGTTTTTGATTGTAGACTAATATTTCAACATCAGAAATAATAAAAGAACTAAATATGCACTTTCCAACACACTCATGCATATGTGTGTGTGTGTGTGAGAGAGAGAGATAGATAGAGAGAATGTATGCTGATTTATGAGTGTTTATCTCAAATGGTGTGCACACATATTTGAAGGTGGTAAGTTTGGAAGGAAATGAAATCAGTTCACTTGGACACGTGTTGAAATGTATGTGAGCAGAAGAGAAATCTGAACAGGAACTAAATTCTGTTGTGTGTGTGTGTGTATTCATGAAGTTGATTTTATGTATAATTATATGTAAAAAGAAACACAGAAGGATTGTTCAATACTTTTCAGTGGAGTAACATTCCAATGAAAGTTATGTAATTAAAACTTCAAAGTAACTGAAGTTTTCTCTGTAAAAATTATATATACACATATATGTATGGGTATGGTTGCATGGCAAGAAGACTATTTCCTAAGCATGTGGTCTTGGGTTCAGTCCCATTGTGGCACCTTGGGCAAGTATCTTCTACTATAGTCCCAAGCTGATCAACACTTTAAGGGGAAACTGAAAGAAGCCTGTTGTATGTGCCTGTAACTTAGTGGTACAGCAAAAAAAAAGACCAACAGAATAAGTACCAGGCTTTCAAATAAGTGCTGGGA
>NC_068983.1:157313298-157316902 GCF_001194135.2 Octopus bimaculoides
ACACACAGGTACAATCGCTACTATAAGAAACAGCATGATAATTAACAAATACAAAAGCCTAAAACAAATGAAAATAGTCAACATGATACTGCTTTTAATTTAAACAAGCTGCAACCCTCATGATAACATGTGTTAACTATTGTAACATCTGTTTTCACAGCCTGCAACTTTCAAAATGAAAATGATATGCAAAGAGGCAGCATTATAGCACATATCGATCAGTTGGAAAAGAAAATCATTGAAACATTCACCACTGCTATTCAATAAATTGATATTTTAGCACACACACACACACACACCAAATAAAAATTTTTTTAAATGTTAAAACGTTTCTCTTAAGCAATTTATATGACCTGGAAACATCAATAAAACTGATGCTAGGAAAACAAAATATGTACCTGGTAACATGAAAAATAAATGAAAATAAATTTCTGTAAACAGTTTTAAAAATAACTATGTATAAAAGACAAGCTGTCACTCCAAAACTCACTCTCACTTTCTCTCCCATCACCAACACAGTTTCTACATAGTAAGTAACTATGCATGATATATAATGTATTAAACAAAGAAATTTGTTTAATATTCTTTCTACTTCAATGTACAGCGAAGTACAGTGGGTCATTTAAGTGTTTGGGTTTTTGACAAGGAACTATATTGATTATAAGATTATAAATTTCTGATTGACATTAATAGCCTAAAACCCATTTATCCAACCATCTGCTGTTTTCACATTAGGTAATCATTGAATTTAAGATACTGTGAATGGGGAAAACAAAATGTATGGAACATCATCATGACTGGAATGTCTACAATCAGATTTGCTCAATCAGGCATAATCTACTGCTGAACAACATCAATATGCAGATAGACTGAGGATCATGAGAAAAATATACTTATGTCATTATTTGAAGGACTGATATGAAAATCAGAAGGAAAAAAAGGCAATACAGAGAACAACCATTGAATTCATATAATTCATTCAGCATCCAAGATTTCCTGCTGTCATTTTTGACAACTGCATATTGTCATCTTTGGCTAAGGTCAGCTAAAGCTAATTACCTTCGTCATTTTATATTGTTCACTCTTCCATGCTTGCATGAGTCACACAAAATTTACTGAGGCAGATTTTCTACAGGCGGATGTCTTTCATGTTACCAACACAGACTTATTCCCAAGCAAGGTAATATTTCTACCATGGTCAGACATGTTGCAATATATTGGAAATTAATGACATTCATTTACAGCATCACATGATGTTAAGACAAGAAGACACAAATATACATCCCACCCCTATATATATATATATATATATATATATATATATATATAAAATGATGGGCTTCTTTCAGTTTCTGTCTACAAAATCCACTCAGATTTTGGTTGGCCAGGGATTATAGTAGAAGACACTTGCCCAAGGTGCCATGCAGTGAGACTGAGCTCAAAACCACACGGTTGGAAAGCAAACTTCATAACTACACAGCCACGCTGTGCCTATATGTGAAAATAATATGAGGCTTACACCTGGGAGATTGAGTATAAAGCAAAAAATTATCTTAAAACCATTCTTTGAAAGATTCAACACAGAAGTGTAAATACAAATATATATTATTCTATTTTGGATAGTATTACTTCAAATCTTACATTCTGTGTCTATATCATGTTTAACCTCATTCAAATATGTCTACTAAATATGATAGGCCAGATATGATTTTAAACCCTTCAAAATGTGCACATAGAAATGTGTAGTCCTGTCCAATTCCATTGCAAGAAAGTTGTAATTGTTAGCCAAATATTCAAACACACTTTCATTCAGATATATACATACATGATATAATCAAATCATATTTTATAGCTGTTTCAGACAACCAATGACTGGTTGACAAAACCATGCATAAATTGCAAGGAAGTCCGATACTGAATAAATATCATACGTATACATAAAAGCAATAGAAAAGTAGCAGTTAGTTCAGATTTTGATAGTCCCATGCAGCAAAGTGATATCTTTATACACACATACATATATCTATATATTTATACACAGACACACGTAAATATGTATCTGTATCTACACACACACAGATGCATGGCTGTGGTTGGGCAAGTATCTCCTACTATAGCCTGGACTGACCAAAACCTAATGAGTGGATTTGGTAGATGGAAACTAAAAGAAGTTTGTTATGAGTGTGTGTTTTCCTTGCCTAGAAATTACTTGAAAGTTGTAAATAACTGTTACTGTCATACAAGCAGTAGCATTCACTTTCAGTATTCTGCAAGAACACAGGTCATGAAGAAATATTACCTTGCTTGGAAACAAATGAATGCTGGCAACACGAAGAGCGCCTGACTAAAGAAAACTTGCCTTAAGAAATTTCATTTGACCCATAACAAGCAGGCAAAAGTGGTCATTAAAACAATAGTGGTGATGATGATTGTGCCTACTTTAATACTATGTTGGTGCCTTTGCAGAAATGGATGTATATAATTCCAGTTGCACAAATTACAAATAAGATGTACACATTCTTTAACTCAAAGCCCTGTGATTTTTATTTCTTATAGCAAACCATCTAAGCCTGAACGGCAGAATTAGTTGTTTTTATGTTTGTACTTGAAGATATTTTTGTATTAAATGGAAGAAAATTCGTATGTTAAATATGTTCCAAAGATACCACAAAGGGAAAATAAAGAAAGAATTGTCACATAATTCAACAATTTAATTCATTCTGAAACTGATTACACCAAGTGATTATCGAATACAACAGCTTGATAGATTTACACAGCAAAAGATGAATGTTTAAAATAGTTGTGCGAGCATAACAAGTAAATATATAAAAATAGCTGTACTTTATAACTTTACATAGTTGCAATGGTAAATATGATGATGAAGACAGCAGTGTAAGAAAACCTTGGTTTCTTCATGTTGAAAATACAAGAGAAATAAGATTAGAGATCTTATGAAACACTATTGATTTAGAACGCCAGGACAACTGTCTCTATTAGAGAAAAAATGTAGAAAGTTGATACTATCAGTTGTTTCACAGGGAGTCACAAGAAATATGTCTCTATTAGCTCTTTAGCATTTAATCTGGCTAGATCCATACTTTCATACTCATCTTACAATGTTAGACTAAAAAATTTAATTTACAATCATATAATTTAAATCTCAAGGCTACAAGACAATGCAGGATGAATTGAAAACAATGTGACTAAATAAGAAGCATGTAAGTGAACTGTGTAGGTGGTCTATCACTAGTTGCGCCAAACATTACCAAGCAGAGTAATATTACTAAAACAGGAATTCAGTTCAAGACAGATGGTGAGCGATCTATCAAGGCAATCTGCTACGCATTCATTAATAAAAATACTTGCAAGATAAATAATAATTTTATCCAAATATTTTTATAACGCTCTACTCTGTGTTGTGTTTTCAAACGCATGGATATAGGTGTCGAATTTGTTCCAATAACTTTCGAGTAATAGATAGATAGATAGAGAGAGACACAGACATACAGACATATAGCTCGCTCCGGCCAGTCATGGTATTAGCTGTCAGTAGCCAAAGAATCGACTCAAACCAGCAACAGGCATGCAGGCAGACAGACAGATA
>NC_068983.1:157316912-157318373 GCF_001194135.2 Octopus bimaculoides
TCGACTCAAACCAGCAACAGGCATGCAGGCAGACAGACAGATACTTCACTAGCAGTGAGCACTTTCACTTCTGACAGCTAATAGCATGATAGTGCCACGCTCTACATTCAATAAAATGTAACGCAATAGTGAAAGCTATTTTTAAAAAATAGTATGAAATACATACAACAAACTAGAATTTTAAAATCTTAGGTGAAAAAACACAGAAACAGGCCATATTTTAAAATTTTATTCGCATAAATATTCAGAAAACTAACCATGGGTGATCCATGTAGTATGACTAAAAACTATCTAGACATAAAGTTTACCAGCCAAGTGCTATTTATGGTAGCTCGTATCCGGCTTAGAACAATTTTTACAGGTTTCCTTTTGCCTTTTAGCAGGCCTTTGATATCTTTTATTCTTACTGAAATCAAAAGTACTTATGTTCCTACTGTTGAGGACACGACAACCTCTCTAGCACTGATGCCACGATAAAATGCACCAAATACACTGTAAAGTGATTGATATTAGGAAGAGCATCCAGTCGTAGAAACTATGCCAAAATTTAAACTACGATCCAGACGTGCTGTCCCTGGTCGTCCAGACGGATAGTTGTTCCGAATAAGAACTAATTGGGTGACAGCACATTAAAAAGTAAAAACGATGATTGATTGATTGATGGATGGATGGATGGATCTTATTGGTATATGTCCTCATAAATTGGCGATTCGGTAAATGAAACCCACACAATAAGTACTAGTCTCAAAAATAAATATTGGGGTCGTTTTGTTCGTCTAGAGCTTTCAAGACGGTGCCCCTGCATGGCCGCAGTCGAATGATAGAAACAAGTAAAATATAAAAGATATACACACACATACATGTATGAAAATCTTGGATTGTACAATCCGATTCATCTTTGTTTTTGCGCATGCAGTACTACTTTACAAAATTTAGTACAATCTATGACACGTAATTAATATTGGACAGGATTAGGATTCGCAGCTAAAGAAAGGGTGGTTACGTCTGAAGAGCCACAGCTGTGTTGAAATTTGCGCGCATGACTCATGTTTGACACATGCGCAAAACCCAGAATGAATTGTACTGTCTATTTTTTTTGGTTTAGATTTTGTTTCAGGACGTCGGCTTCGTGCACATAAAAATTAACCGATACATATGTACAGGTATGCTTGCCTCCCAACCACTTGGTCTCGGGTTTAGTCCTACTGCGTGGTACCTTGGGCGAGTGAATGTGATAGATGGAAACTGTAAGAAGCACGTCGTATGTGTGTCTTTGTTCAACTAAACCCTTCAAATCGGTGCCCCAGGTTGGCCAGTCGAAAGACTGAAACAAATATATATGATTCCTACAGAAGAGTCAAGAAATGATCTATTGCGCCAAAAACTGTGATTTCTTCGCATGTGTCTATTTTAAGAAACGTAAATAACGATAATGCACACACACAAAAAAAGAAAAAAATA
>NC_068983.1:157318636-157322856 GCF_001194135.2 Octopus bimaculoides
CAGGGAGAAAAAATTTTTCTGAAAAGCTAAAATTTTGAAACTCCATCAAATAAGTGAATTTGTGAAAATCTGTGAAAATTTTTCGAAAAAGTCAAAATCGAAAATTTGCGGGAAAGAGAGATGTTTTCCCGACCTGCATTTTTCTATTTAAAGTAATCGTAGCCTACGATATTTATAACACACCTCCAAACAACGGTTTTTGGCGCACGAAAGAAGACTGTTGTATAGGTACGCCATATATATATATATTCACACACACACATTTATTTATTAGCTATAAGCTATAAAACCTGATCGTGTCGTGCATAGATAGCACTTACTGAACTTGAGGTCATTATAACATACAGGCACACATACATATTACGTACGTGCGTTCACATTTTCTTGAGATCAGCTGTAATGCGTAGGCAAATGCATCATATAAATTATGATGGACTTATGCGGAACTTAGTTGAGAGAGATGTACACCCATCACAAGACTGCACGTGTATTCATACATACATCTACATATATCCACTCATGAAACTTATTCACATTCTTAAGGATCCGTGAAACTGTCTTGAAGTCAACAAAGCCTTGTCACTTTGTGGGCAGCTAAATTTTCTGTACAAAACTTTACTGCACATTAAAAAAAGTATATAGATATATACATACACATGCATATACAAACATACAATATTGTACCTGCACATCTTATTTGTGCATATGCTGGTACGTGCATATATATATTTGCAAGAATTTATGTGCATACACACACACACACATCGTTTTTTATTGAGATATATTCAAGATCTATACAAAATTGAAACTGATCACGAACAAAAGGTCGTTAAGAATCAATTCAGTTTCAGAGAATCTTGAATGTACACGTCTCAGTTCACGAATGGTTACCTTTTATGTCACACTTCTACAAGTTATTCTAAGAAGCTCATAAGCGTCTGAAATGTTTCCTAATTCTTCGGTGTGATATTTAAGGATTAGGGGATTGCGATTGGGTATCGTTTGTTCTTTCTGCAAACGCCAAGCATTTTTAGTTTTTTATGCATATCTGTTGTTACACAGCCCAGTGCACCGTTTACAATAAGCGCAATGGGAAACTATAAACTAGAATAAAGGAGCTGTTAAGGTTCGCTTTTATTAATCATAATGTAGGTGAAACATTTGCATATGACCTCTACAACGTATGCGTGTACCTGTGTATGTGTTTGTGTTGATATGAACATAAATAGATCTCCGGTTTGGTGTCATACACGAAACTCTCGACCAGAGTTGCTTATGTGACATTAGAGCATATATATATATATATATATATATATATATATATATATATATATATATATATATATACACACACATACATACATATGAATATGTCGCTATATATGGCACAGCTACATAAGTGTGCTCCCCCAACTTTATTTTCTCATAACCCTCAGAAAAAGGGATATCACAATACATACCACACATGGATGTAATATTAAAATACCAAGTATGTATTCATATATCCAGTTTGCTCGAGAAGGAAAAGAAAACAGCTTACTAACAGAAAGAAAATGCAAATAGTGCTTTAGCCTTATGCGATTGCATAATGATACAATGACAATTTGTTTGGCGTAAAATGGTGTTACCTGTGGTCTGCCTAAAACTGGCTTAACATCCTGAAAATCCGTAAAGAACGTTGATGCTGTACTGTTATTTGGCGTGTGTCCCTCAAACTGTATAGTAGTCTGATCGAAATGTTGATGAAAAAAGTCATTGCTTTGGCTACCAATGCTGGTATGATTCGGTTGACTGTAAATACTGGTTAAATTCATGATCTGAGGTGATTCTTGCTTAATATAAACTGGATCCCTTTTGCTTATATATTGTCGTCCTTTAGTCAGGGTCGCTCCACGGGGCATTTTCAAAGAAATATTTATATATAAATTTAAAAAAAAAACTTCCCGAAGATTTGGGACAAATACTCTCTTTAATTAATTACTTTTGAATCGTTGTTTAGGAAACTTTTAAATAGTACTATTTAAAAATATATAGTCAAATTAATGGGGATAATAAATAATTTGTTGATTTTAACAATTTCTTAACAGTTAAATGGCATTTAGATACAGGATGATTAACGATAGCTTATCACAGTCAATAATGGAACGTAATGGTAGCAAGTAGAATAAAGAGCTGACAACAAAGATAAATTGAAATGGCGCGAAATCATATTTCCCGCGATTTGACATCACGTGAACACGCTATGAACCTGGATAAAGTAATATCTATATCCAGCAGAAACAATGGGAAATCTTGAGTGTTGTTATGCTTGTTTATATTCGGAAAGTTTACAGACAAAAAGTTTGGGAATTGAAATCGAAATTGCATAAATTTACCAATCAAATCGGTCTTTCTTTGTTTTTTTAAAAAAAAATTATCAACAAATAAGTACAGAAATGTCATTTTCGGAATATTGATGAAAGTATTTTATTTCGGATCATATAATTTATGAAAATAAGTTTTATTAAATGCATTCAAAACACATTCGATTTTTTCTGAACGTTATTCATTGTCTTTTTATTCCTGAAGTTATACTGTTATTTCTCATTTTAATGTATGATATGCAATGACAAATTGAACCTAGTCTTTTTTTTTCTGTCGTTACTGTATATTTGACGTTCCCAACAAAGACACGAAATTAACAGATCAATTTTGTATGTTATTCAAATTCAAGCATCCTAATTCATATTTGCTATGCGTTAATCATTTGGGAGCATTATCCCTAAGTGTTGTATGAGACAACTGACGCCTCTCGCCCGCCATATCCTTTTCATAATAACAGCAGAAAACTATCATAGCAGAACAGTTACAAACATTTTCGGATATTATATATCATGAAAATAACAAATTCAAAGTTATAATTGTTCTAAGAACAACAAAGGACGGAAACAAAAGACTTGTTTAGCCTCAGATCAGCCCTAAAAGATCAAAGAAGTTCCAGTCATGACCATCCCATTTTTACAAACTTTTTATAGGATTTATTGAGTTCACCATCCCTTTTTTCTTGTAAACGACGGTAGGGTGGTTTGACTGCTATTTCTAGCAAGTCAAACGGCTTTGAAAGTCTCCCACGCTAACTTAGGCTGAAATTTTGGAATATCCAAGCAACAACAAAATGTGAATTCGGTTTCTTAAAAATTTACTTAGCATCGTTGATTACTCAATAATATATACTTATAGTTAACTCCATATGTGTATTTGATGTTGTAACTTTGATGCTATTTATTTTCATTTTTAGCCAAGCAACTGGGACATAAAATTAAAAAATTAAAAAACCAAGATCACTAAAATTTAGATGTGCGATAAAAATAGTTTTCGCTTTAACTGGAACAATACTAGTCTCGACTGATGATTCAACTTATGAAAGAGAATAAAAGTATTGTCGTATATAAAATAACCGGCCCAAAGTCACAAAAGTAACTCAACTGCTCGACGGTAACATTCTGACCTGCTATATCACTGCCATAACCAATAATATATTGCCTAACAATGTATATATACTTACACACACACATATATATATGGCTCGCACGAGTAAGCACATAAGTGCAAAATGATATATATATATATATCAGGTCATCCCATAAGTTCTGTCCGATTTTACCTATTTTGAAATGAAATTTAATAGTATTTTAGCATGTCTAATGGAATTTTAAATTATTTTTATGCATTTGTGTACATTTAAACTACTTAAATATTATTTTACAGAATAATAGAATTAAAATTTTTTCGATTAAAATCCTTTCTAACATGAAAGTATCCAAAGAGCATTTGAGGCACATAATGCTTTATGAGTACAAAAAAGGAAACTGCAGCCGAAGCGACTCGAAACATACACTCAGTTTATGGGAAAGAATGCTTGAATGAATGTAGAAGATGGTTTGCAAAATTCCAGCCTTGAAGATGAAGATCGAACGGGACATCCAGTTGAGTTTGATGATAAGCTCCTTGAGGCATTACTTGAAGAAAATCCTGCATCATCTGTTGAAGAATTGGCAATACAGCTGAATTCAAACCATACAAATGTTCATCGTCATCTTCAACAACTTGGAATGGTTCCTAAACTTGGAAAATGGGTGCTTCATGAATTATCCGAAAGCAACTGCAAATCCCGAGTTGAATCTGCTCTTCTCTCCATTCTCGCGAACTCATTTCACCCTTTTTTGGATAGACTTGTGGCT
>NC_068983.1:157323319-157334004 GCF_001194135.2 Octopus bimaculoides
GGGGGGGGCATAACATATATATAAAATATATGTATGTATATATATATATGTGTGTGTGTGTGGACGGGAAACCCAGGGTAACTGCATAAACCGGTCTCTCCCAGTAAAAAACTTTAACTGCTCTACTCCTTAGAGTGTGCTTCTCCGGATTTATGTTTTCTAAAAATATGTGTGTGTGTATTATATTATATCACCTGGTAATTTTTCTTTATATTACGGTAGCGTTTCCTTGTTATGAAATGTGACATAATTCTAGCTTTCACACAGCATTCTGTGGTCAAAACACTATTTTATTAAGCACAAATTCTAATTGCAAAATCAATTACCAGAAAAACGAAGACTTATTTTTCAAGTAGACGTCCCAAAATCAAAAGTATTCTGGATGTGATAGTCTTGTATATTTTCAATCGTAGAGAAGGCTAATTGAACGATTCCTTTGTCCTTTTCTTTACTCCTCTCTCACTTTTTCATCGCTTTTTCTAAGACAGAAGGGTGATATTTGAAAGAAATTTAGATACTTTTCGAGCGATTACTTACTGGTTGTAGGCCTTGGACAGACAAATAGCATTTAAACAATATAACTAATGATACAATATTTTTCTAATCACTTCCCCTACAAATACAGTTACTTTTAATATTCTTAGAATAAGTGTGTTAGAAAACAATTTTAAAGTTTATTAAGAAGTAAATAGGGGCAAGTCAAATAGAAAGTGAAAATGATTGGTTTATTCAGAAAGCCTCATCACAACCGCACGCGCGGGGGGGGGGGGCGCACACAGCACACAAACATTTTTTGCCTTGTTTCAGTCATTAGACTGGAGCACCGCCTTGAAGGATTTTTAGTCGAACGAATCGACCACACTACTTATTTTAAGCCTGGTGCTTATTCCATCGGTCCCTTTAGCCGAAACGCTATGTTATGGGGACGTAAACAAGTTTCTAGTTAACCTCTATGTCTGAAGTTTGTAGCTCTTCCACCCTCTCATCAAATTTTTCAATGAGGATGTCCCTAAATCTCTGATCTGGCCATGTGAAGGGTTCTTTAGCTTCCAAATCCTTCTTTTCTGGATTGTCCTGAAGTTGAAATGATCACACACATGTGATCACTTTTTACCCAATTAGAAAACAGGATTTTTGTACGCGATAGCTATGACAAAATGAAAGTAAACATGAGATGACCAGGTTTTAAACAAAATGAAAGTAATGCGTGAGAGTTAATACATACGAAAAGAAAGTGAGTGGCAAAGAGTATGGCAAATTACAGAGAGAGATAGATTTATGGTGATAGATAGAGAGTGGGAGAATTGTCGATCTGAAAATTGAGTTATTTGTGGTAGAGGACTATACTTTTCTGTTCTTTGATTTTGAGATCAAGTTCGTTTTTCTTGAGGACACACCATTTCAAAGCCCTTCTGGACTAAAAATACATACATGACCACATACACTTGCATTTATATATTATATATGCGTGTGAAAAAATGAACAGAAATAGCTTTTCTGATAATTTTTCCACTTTAATAATTAGATGTTTACAAATAGAAAATTATCAGAAAAGCCATTTCTATTCATTTTTTCAAATATATAATACTGTAGCGAGGACTTTCTATTTCCTATTCTACTATATGTATGTATGTACTGTATTTATCGACATTGTTCGGATGGTGCTTTTTACATGCCATCGGCACGGGGAGACAGTCAGGCGGCACTGGCAACAACCTACACATGAATGGTGCTTACCGTGTGCCACCAGCACGAGAACCAGTCAGGCAGCACTGGCATTGGCCACAACTACAATTTCCATTTGATTGTAATTTGATTTTTGATTGTGATTTTACTTGACTCATAGAGCTCCTCAAGCATGGCATGTCGCTCAAAGTACTTTTTAAACGGGCTGGTTATGAAACACTGGTATAGGCTATGGCTGTGATCTCACTTTACTTCCTGGGTCTTCTCAATCACAGCATTTGTCTAGAAATCTCGGTCTTTCATCATCGCCTCTATGAGGCCCAATGTTCGAAGGTCATGCTTCACCACCTCATCCCATGTCTTCCTGGGTTTCCTGCTTCCACGGGTTCCTTCCACTGCTAGGAAGTGATACTTCTTCACACAGCTGTCCTCATCCATACACACCACATGACTATACCAGTGCAGTTGTCTCTCTTGCACACCACATCTGATGCTTCTTATGTCTAACATTTCTCTCAGAGTGCTTACACTCTGTCGTGTTTGCACACTGACATTACACATCCAGAGGATGATATTAGCTTGATTTCTTTCAAGCCTACCCATGTCTTCAGCAGTCACGGCCCATGTTTCACTGCTGTGTAGCATGGCAGTTTGCACACATGCATCATACAATCTCCCTTTCACTCTGAGTGAGAGGCCCTTTGTCACCAGTAGAGGTAGGAGCTTTCTGAACTTTGCTCAGGCCATTCTTATTCTAGTGGCAATGCTCTCTGAGCATCCACTCCCACTGAAGACTTGGCCACATAGGTATCAGAAGCTGTCAACTACTTCTAATTTCTCACCCTGGCATGTGATAGAAGCTAGAGACTTCTCTACTCCCTTACTTTTACCCCCTCCCCTTACTTAGCGGTCTATCACCTCTGGTTTATGTGTGTTGTGCATAACTGGAAAGAAAACCCATTAGAGCTCAGAGGATTAAGTCATCTAGAGTTATTTTCCTTGCATAAGGGCTAGAGTGTCTTCATGGTGTAAGGAGTAACTACTTGCACTGTGGTGTTGATGTGTGTACAGAAAATGGGGACGAGGTAGGTGGCTAATTTTAAAATTATGTATGTCTGAATGCACATACGTATGTATACATACACACACGTGTTTGTAGTAATAAGCTGGGTGTGACAAACTTTGTGTTGAGCCTCCAGATAGTGTGGTAGAAAGTACTGATGGTGGAAGCCCTGATGTTTATAATCATAGTGCAATTTGCTAGTATCCAAGTACATATTTCCTTTCATGTGGGCAGGATTGGAAAATTTTGCTTTGACTGTTTAGGTAGGGATCTGGGTGAAGAGAGTTCTTTAGTAAAATTTTCTCCACCAAGTACAGCCTGAATATCCTACTGCCTGTTTGCACTTCTCTAGTGCTCTCCACTTCATGCTTTAATCTGGTCTTCTTTCAACAACCATATATGCCTAGCTAGAGCTATGATTTTTCAACTCTCCTGGATATTATGTTTGTTAAATCTAGTCCTGAATGGACCTTCTGTAACACAAACATATTTCAGCACATCTGTCTGCCTGCTGGAGTCCTTTGACATCACTTCTGCTTCATATACAATGGTCTTTGAGCTACATTTGGCTGTTAAGTGGACATGTGATGTCTGTTTCAAGTACAGGCAACTTACTAATTTTTCTTTATACTAGGTGCACAGCTAAAGGAAATTCAAGTGTGTCTATTAAATATTTTTATGAACCTATGTATTTGGTGTAAGTGTTTATCCACTAAAATAAGAAAGATCTTACCTATACAAGCTTTATGTTCTGGGAGAACAGGGTATGAACCAAAAGACTTTTTGGTGGTGTTTTCTCTTGTAACTAATTCAATCCTTAAATCTGCTGGTGACCAGGGCTGTGTTGTTGTCTGGGATTGCATCATCTCTTAACTAGAAGACTCTCTTAACCAGGTTCTTGAACACTGTGACTGGATGACAAGCCATATTAATATATGTCAGCCTCTTGTTCAGTTTCCTAAAGGGCCTATACATGCCAGTTTCTAAGTTTAAGGTCACATGAAGGAAATCAATCACCCTTAGTTTGGTTTCTATGGTGACTTTGAGTCTAACAGGATTCGGAATACAGGTTAGGTCTGTAAACTACCTTTCTCTCACCTCTTTTGTTTTCAGTCATTCATGCACATTTACATTATGCATCTAGCAAAGCATGCATCAATATTTTTTCTAGTGTTTATATGTCATCTGTATTCAGTATCCATACATCACAACTATACAGTTTGTACACCGGCATCAAATAATTTGCCTTTCACTTTGAGAATGGAACTTTGTTACCAGCTCCTTAAACTTCTTCCATCTCATTTTTACTTTAGCTATGCTTCTACCTCCACTGCTAATCAGGTCACCTAGATAACAGATAAACTACTTCTAGGGAACTGTCAAAACATCTGAGAAAAACCATTTTTGAGTGCTTACACTTTCTGAGCATCTGCCATAAAGTCTATCTTCTCTTATTCCATTGCACCTTTTGAGTGTCCATATTTTTTACACTGGGTATGCTAAATGGAATTTATACTCACTCCTTTCCTGCATATCAAGCATGGTTATTTTCCTGATGATAGCAGGATCCTGTTTTCTTTTCTGCTAATACTTTAGTCTTTGCCTTAGTTTACCTTAAGGTCTCCCACTTTTTGATTTTGGTTTCGGGTCTTCCTAATTATGGCTTAAAAAACTCCAGGGATAGCTGGTTTTAACTCATTTGTTATGTCCTGGAGGATTATGCTAAATAGAAGAGGCTGAGCCTAATGAACCTCTACTTACATGCTGAGTTCATCAATGTACTCATTGTTCTCACCTTGTTGACTGTACCTCTATACATGAGTGGCAAAGCCCTCGCAAGCTATTCATCTACTCTTAGCAGTCACTAGATTACAGTGTGGGGATCCTGTCAAAAGCCTTCTCCAGGTCAACAAATACTAGTACAACAGCTTACTAAGTACTTTTCCTACAGCTATTCCATAAACAAAAATGCATCACAGTGTACCTTTTCCTGGTAGAAAGCCGAACGAAATATCATGCGGGATAATTTTCTACCTAATCAGCAGTGCTCTAATTCTTCCAGTAATTTTCATAGCCAGATCTATCAACTTGATATTCTGTAATTTCCTCTATCTTATGTATTTCCTTTGTTTTGTATCGGTTGATGATGTTATTGTTACTCTAGCCATTGGATATGATCTTTCCTATACCACCTGACTAACTTTTTCTCTGTCCTACTCATTTGTATGTGTTAAAAGCTTTAATCATATCAGCAACCATTCTTGATGTCTCAGCCATCACATTTTTAATTACTTTATCAACTGTATTGCTGCCAACTTGTATAGCTGGATCCCCTATTGAATCTACTTGGTAGGCCTTATATTTCTCATGAATTCTGTACACTTAACAAACTCTTGTAGCACTTCAATACCTCTCCCTTTTCACCAAGAGCAAATGCACAGCTATTATTCCATATACAAATCAATTTTCTCTTGCACAGTCTTGCAGTTCAGAATACTTCAATCCTTTGATCTCTATGTTGCAGAATATGCAAGATCCTTTTATTTTCTCTTTCCCTCTTAACTAAATATACTTACTACCTAACTTTTTTCTAGTTCCTAGATATTACTCTCTGCTGACTCATTCTTCCAGTCTTTTCAAGCATATCTCTTTGCTTTTATGGTTTTGTCTACCTCAGTATTCTACACAACACCACTCTCATACTCTCAGTATGGTTGTACCTTGCACCAGCTACAAGTTTGGTAAGCAGCTCTCATCATCATATATGCTTTAATGTGTTAGCCCACTTATGCGTACCTTTCCTTCATTGGACACTAAACTCTGCTTGCGAAGACCTGTTGAGGCAAGTGAAATCGATATCAAATTCGATGACAGCACCACATGACTGGCATCCATGCTAGTGAAGTGCTAAGAGCACCATCCAAGCGTGATCGTTGCCAGGGCTGCTGACTGGCTCCCGTGCCGGTGGCAAGTAAAAAGCATCATTCGAGTGTGATCGTTGCCAACGTCGCCTTACTGGTACTTGTGCCGGTGGCATGTGAAAAACAACATTCGAGCAAGGTCGTTGCCAGTGCTGCTGGATTGGCTCATGTGCAGGTAGCATGTAAAAAACACCATTTGAGTGTGGCCGTTGCCAGTACCGCCTGACTGGCCCTTGTGCCAGTGGCATGTAAAAGCACCTACTACACTCTCGGAGTGGTTGACATTAGGAAAGGCATCCAGCTGTAGAAACTCTGCCAGATCAGATTGGAGCCTGGTGCAGCCATTTGGCTTGCCAGTCCTCAGTCAAACCATCCAACCCATGCCAGCATGGAAAGCAGACATTAAACGATGATGATGATGATGATGATATATATATCTACTTAATAATAGCTGATGTAAATGTTGGTTCGTATGTAAGTTAGTTCCCCCACTCACTGTGAAAATTAACATAAGAGATGCAAGATAAGTGCACATACTAGGCTTGGTGGCAGGCTACACACATGCATTCAGTCAGAAACAAAGAGTCACAGAAACATGGTGGAAAAATTATACCTCTAAAGTTACCCATCATATGATGGGTAACACTCTTTCTCTTTATATATATTATACATAATTCAAACATTACCTGATATAGAGAGAACAGATACGCTTATTTTATTAAACAAATGACTGTCATCTCAAGTTATGATAAGCCAATAGTGAAACACAATAAACTGTCATTTTATTATATAAACACACACATAATTTTTAATGGATTATTTGAAATAACTCAACTGGGCTAATGGCATGGATTTGAATAATTAAGTAAAAGGGTGATACATTGAATGCTGTACAATTAACTGAAATTTTCTTCTTAGTTGAAGAAATATATTAAAAATCTAGTTGCATTTACCAGTGATGCTCAAAGAAAAGGGAGAGATAATCTCAAGAAATTATTACGATGTTAATTTCTCCAGTGAACTTACAAGCTTAAGAAAAGGTTGCTCTAATCTTTGTTTACAGGTAATGAACAACTGTGAACATATTTCAGTATATTTGGCCTCATCAACATAGCAAAGTCAAACCAAGTTTTCAGGTCAGTTGATAGTTCTTGCTAAAAGAACTATAGAAAGAGATATGAATGAGTTTTGGCTAAAAGAATTTGCAAAACTAAAAGAAATATGAGCTAAGGGAATAATTCAAGTGGGCCAATGGCAAGTATTTGGATAATAAATTTTAAGTATGATGTACTGAATGCCACAGATATTAATTAGAATTTCCAATTCAATTGGATGAAAGGAGTGAGAGAATAATGAGAGGGACAGTCATCTAGTTGAAAGGAGAGTAAAGACAGGAGTAATGGAAATGTGACAGTGTGAGAGGAAGTTATGGAAGAGAGGCAATGATGGCAGCTATATATTTGCTGCTGAGAGAACGAGAGACTGAGCAGTAGATGATAATATAGAGAAGAGTGATGATAAGGAAGCATGGTGGATGTCACTAATGAGTAGTCTGCGGGAAAGGGAGTGATTCATGGCAAAACAGAAAATGTGTGGTAGAGTGTATTGGTTACCAAAAGATCAGATTCTATCCCTCATATATCAATGTCTTGATGTAAGACAGATAGACTGATAAGAGTTATGGGAGAATGTGCACGAGTCCAAAGCTGATCTTCTTACATATGCATGTTGATGGAAGAGAGAGATGTCAGCACAGAAAAGGTGTGGTAGAGTTTAAACAGCAAATCTGATTCTATTCCTCATACACAGGCATCTTGATGTATGTGTGTGTAAGAGAAAGAGAGAGAGAGATGGATGTGGGTGATGGTAGAATATGCATAGGGCCAAAGTTATTTTTCATATACATGCACCTTTATGGAAGAGAGGGTAAGTAATAAGGGAGTTGGTAGGATATACACACATCCAGTACCATCTGTTTTTACCTGAACAACATAGTATAATGAATAGGAGAGAGGGTGAGTGATAGATATGAGTAATGGGGGGAATAAATTATAGAGAAAAGATATATTACCAAAGAAGCTAGGTGAAGACAACAGATAGAAAGTTTACAACAACATATTTAGCAGGAGCCCTCATACCTCTTAGATTCCATCATTACCACCATTTAATGTGCAATTTGCCATGCTTGCACTGGAGGACAGGTTTTATCTATCATCATGTAAAGGCAGTCTTCACATTCTTTTGTGAAGCTTAGCATTCTGAGGATGGGCTTCATCACTTCATCTCATGTTTTCTTAGATCTCACTCTTCCAAAAGTTACATACACTTTGAACACTCAGTAGTTCTTTCTAGGGCTGTCACTCTGCATACACATGTTCACAACAGCAAAATATTCTCTTTTGTTCACATTTGATTCCTTTCATGTCTAGCTTTTCTCCCATTTTATTTATACTTTGTCTTTCATATATACTAACATTACACATCTAGAGAAATATGCTCACTTCATTTCTTTCTAATCTTTCTAAGTCCTCTGAATTCAAGACCCATGATGCACTATCATACAGCAGCACACTTTTGTACACAAGCACCATGCAATCTGGCCTTCACTCTAAGTGAAAAGCTTTGTTGCTAGCGGAGGTTTAAGTTTCCTGAAATCTATCTAGCCTGTTTTTGTTATTATGCTTTCAGAACACCCATCCCTGAAGTTAATTAGGTCAGCTGAGTGGCAAAAGTTGTCAGCTACTTTTAGGAAATCTATTTCTCATGTGCTCTTGTTGCTTATTGCTCTGGTGCACCTGCTGCATATGAAATCTACTTTCTCTGTCAGTAAGCTCACAACACCTCTTATGTGTCCATACTTTACATTGGGTATATCATATGTAATTTCTACATACTTACTTTCTGTATATTTATAAGGTGGGTCAAACAGGTCCAGTGCTAACCCTACTTACACTAGCAAAATGGTACAGTGGCTAAGAGAGATCAACTGTTATCCTTTGTTATATAGATAGTATGATACTATTATTAGAAGAGATGGTGAGTGCAACAAGAATGAACAATAGTAAGAGAGATCAGTGATGAAAATATGAATTATAGACAAAAGAGAGGGTATCAAGGAGGTTAGGGGCAACAGACGGAAGGCCAACAGCAACAAATCTGGAAGAGACCATATCTCTCCTAGCTTTCATCCCTACCACCATCTGACATTTGCTTTGTCACACTTGTACTGGTAGATGGGTTTTCTCTAGTGCTGCATGTCAATAATCATGACAGTCTTTTGTAATTTCCTTTGTAAGGTTCAATTTGCTATGCACGAACATGTGCAAACAAATTTGTTTTAGAATACAACTTGGCAAGTTCATACTCATTAATACTTTTCAACCACTTGTTAACTAGCAAGCAACATCCTCCCCTATCTTTTATTGAAACTAGAACATGTGTTCAGTTAAACCTTAAGACAGTGCTGTCTTAAAGCAGGGGCTTATTGGCTGGTTGTCTAGGGGCTTCTTGTGTCCAGAAGGCTCAATGTTAATCTATGTATAATGTAGTTATGTATATAGAAGCCCTGTTGCATTGTCTTGCTCAAGGGCCTATATTGCTTTAAGATTATGCATACACTTTTCCTCTTCATATCACACCAATATTTCAAACCTCAGATACCATTCTAAATACTTTCTACAATCTTTCTTATCTATAAATGGATTTCTCTGCAACTCACTTTCCACCCTCATATTCTTTTATCAACAGCTTGCAACAATCCAGACATCAACCATACTAAATTCATTTAGTTATACAAGATGTTTGGATCTATTTCAAAACGGGGGCACCAGTTTTCATTTATGTTTTATGTAGTGTTTTTGGTACCAAAAGACTTTCAAACTTTGTATACTTATCTATTTTGTGTTATAGAACAGAAAAAATTTTTTGTATTCGAATTTATTTCATGTAAAAAATTGTCTTATTTCGATAATTTCTACTAATCACTGACGTCTATTCAGTTGAAAACAGTTAGCGCTGTAACGGTGTATATCGTATTAATCCCCTAACCCTAACCCTAACCAGACTGTTAACCCTAACCCTAACCCTAACTCTAGAATCCGAACTCTAAAATTGTTACACACATAGATACGCACAGCGTAATTTATTATATAAACAATATATGCGTATAAATTACGATTAAACCGGATGAAATATGTCACAGGGAATAACATTTTTATGACCGCCCAGCAGTAACTCTATTCAGCTGAATAGACGTCAGTGATTGGTTGAAATTACAGAAATACGACAACTTTAACATGGAATAACTTGCGATGTACGTTTTTTTGTTAAGAAGACTAAGAGTAAAAGATGTTTTATATGACACATTCTACCAGTGTCCCAAGTTTCAAAGTGTTTCGTTAGTGTTTCGTTAAGAAAATACTGGTGCCCCCGTTTTGAAATAGATCCAGATGTTTAGCTAGGAAGTGGGCGTAAGTAATGTTTATGGGCACTGTCCTGCTACATCAGACTAACAAACAAAAGTTTATAGTTAGAATGATTTATAAATTTATTTTGATTGATGATGAAACAAACACTGAAAAAAGGTTTCACAGCTGTAGTTTGTAAGGCACAATTTGGTTAAGTTTTAAGTTAAATTTACTTCAACTTCAGTAAAAAGGATCCACATGACTGCTGCTGTAATGATACATGAAATAAATATTAATTTTCTTTTCAGAAAATTTACCAGTTTAACATATTTACAAAAATATACAAACTTAATCAAAATATTTAGCACTATACCGAAATATTTTTGCATGAAAGAAGATTCAAGATAAATCTATATGAATTAAACAAATAATTACAGGAATAATAAATTTTAATCATAGAAATACAAAAATCCAATGTTTATTTACAAAATAATTATTCCAGATTTCATAAATCAATATTTAAAAAAAAAAAACTTTTAATATTAAAATAACAACTAAGGCTGCAAGTTGGCAGAATTGCTAGCAGGCTATGCAAAATGCTTAGTGGCA
>NC_068983.1:157334452-157339814 GCF_001194135.2 Octopus bimaculoides
TATGGCGTAGTGGTTAAGAGCGCGGGCTACTAACCCCAAGGTTCTGAGTTCGATTCACGGCAGCGACCTGATTAATAATAGTAATAATAATAATAATAATATAATAATAGTAACATCGTTAGGAATGAGAACCCAGGTTCGAAATTTCCCCAAGACACCTGACGAAGGCTGGAGGGTATATCAGCCAAAACGTTGTGTTAACAACAAACAAGATGAGGACAAATATCCGGACAAATGTAAATAATGTAAATAATGTTAATATTAAAGTAGTTAGTTATTTTTCAATCTTATACTTGAGGATATAGAGGAAACTAGAATGTATTTAAGTCATCATCATCATTTAATGTTTGCCTTCCATACTGGTAGAAGCTGGATGGTTTCATGGGATCCATCAAATCAGAGAACTGCATCATGCATCAATGTCTGCTTTGGCATGGTTTCCACAGCTGGATGTCCTTCATGACATCAACCATTTTACAGTGTGTACTGACTATTTTTCTCAAGTGGTATCAGCACTAGTGAGGTTTCCATGTAATTTGCAAAACTAACGGCCCAAAATGGCTCTTATAACTGAAAGGGAACAGAAGAGAGAGGGTGCAATGTTTCTTGATATGATGATGAGAGAGGGTATGTTATCATGAGAGGAATATATTTATAGTTGTGAGAAGTGGTAGTGGAGAGAGTAATAGTGTAGTATGGAAGTGATAGGGGGAAAGAAGGGATTAGTGTCAGAGGTTAGTGAGAAAAGGAAAGACAGAATGGAAAAATGATGAGATGTTTTGGTAGGTGGGGTCCAGTGCTATCATACATTATAAGGGCAAATATAGATAGAAGATACAAAGGAAAGGGAACATGAAAGGGAGAAATAGATGAAGATTGTAGGAAATCTGAGGAGTTATTGAAGGAAAGAGTGATGTGGAGACAGGCCAGAGAGAGAGAGAGATGAAAAAGGATGTTGAAGAGGCAGAGAAGCAGTGAGAAGAGGACAGTAAGAGAAAGCAAAGCAGAAGATAGGAGAACAGTGGGCAAATGCAGCAAGAGCAATGAGGAAAAGAGAGGCTGAAGAGCACCATAGCGGTAAGGAGAAGAGCAGAATGTGAATGCATAGAAAGTATCCTAGATGGGAAGGCTGTGTAGAAATGGTGGTGAGAGAATGGGGGAATGCAGCAAAAGGAGTGAGAGGAAGAGAGAGTGGAGGGCATCCTAGATATGAAAAGGCAAGAGTAGGTGTTGGGTGGGATGTGTTGGTTGGCAGGACAACAATAGAGGCGACCCGAGTGAGTGTGTTGATTGATAGTATAGCAAGGCAAAGCTAGAATAGTGTACTTGGAGGGTGAGAAGGTAATCCAACCCAACCTCTTATAAGTGGGTTGAGGCAAGGAAGAAGGTGTCATAATGTGGTGAAGTGGATGATGTTGGGAGATGAGAGATGAGGAGGGTCTATGAATGGTGAAGAGATGAAAGTCAAGCAATTATAACATTGTGTATATGCGTGTGTGTGTGTGTGTGTGTGCATGAGTGAGAGTATCTATAATCACCAATGGTTCTAGGTTCAGCCCTACTGCATGGTGCATTGGGCAAGCGTTTTCTCCTATAGCTCAGGTGAGGGTTGGAGACAGGAAGTGCATTTGGCTGTAGAAGATCCATCTCAACAAATTCTAAGCATGGAAAAGTGAATGTTGAGACCACAATGATGATGATGATGATATATATGCATGTAGGTATATAAAACACATAGAAAATAAATAATATTGTTCTTACGATTCAACGTCAGATCTTTCAGAAGGTAGATCTTCAGAGGAGAGTAGATCAGTTGATGGCAACAGCATAGGCATTCTCATGGTGCACAAAGGGTCAGTAACATAACCATTTTTATCAACTTGCGTTAATGGAAAACGTCTTCGAAGTTCTTCTGTTTGAGCTCCACTATTTCTTGAGGCTTCCATTTCCCAACGAGTTCTCATAGCAGTTACATGACCAGTTAGTGGAGGAGTTGAACGTCCTTCATTTTCAGAGTCTTCAGAAAGTGAATTAAATTCTGAGATAGGATCATTTGTAATGGTATTTCCATTACTTATTAACATCACAGCTTGGGATTGTCTACATTCTTCTAAAATAGGAACTATATTTTTGAAATCAGGTCTCTCTTCGGCATTGGCATGCCATCCTTTTTGTAAGATTCCAATAATAGGTTTTGGAAAAGTGATAGCAATAGGAGGCCTAGTATGATGATATGCCATTTCGGCAGCAGTGGCAGCTGGTTTAAGATGTGCAAATGGCATTTCACCTGCTAATAATTCCCAGAGACATAAAGAATAACTAAACATATCTGCTCTAATGCTATACTTTGTACACTGGGTAAATATTTCAGGAGCCATCCAGCGTAGATTTCCAGGTTGCTTTGTCATATTATCTTCTTCATCAGATCTTAAAAAACGCGATTCTCCAAAATCAGCAACAACAGCATGGCAATCTTCTTCTAAGAGAATATTATGACTATTAAGATCTCGATGGATAATGGGTTGTGGCAAATTATGTAAATACTCCATCCCTTTGGCAACATCTACTGCAATTGTCAGTTTAGTGTGCATATCTATTAGACGTTTTTGTTCATGTAACAAACTGAAAAGAGATCCACCCGATACAAATCGTGTAACAATGGCAAATTGACTAGGATCATCTAAACACGCACCAACAAAATGTATAACATATGGGCTATCTAATCTTGCCAAAATTGATACTTCCCGACAAAACATGTCTACATCAGATTTTGAACCAAATGAGCTTGCACGATATCTTTTAATAGCAACAACTTTACCTTGGCACTTACCCTTAAATACTTTTCCAAAAGAACCACTTCCAATAGTTTCTTGAGATTCAAGGTCTGTAATTTGTAAATGGAAGTAATGTGGTAGAGTAGCTCTCAATTGGAGAACATCAATTTTTTCTCTGGTAACACTACGGAGTTTTCCTATAGGTGAAGGGACAGATACATAACTGCCATCACCTCCAGGTTGAGTGTAGTCCCCACAAGCAGATTCATCTTGAGGTCGTTTGTGATGTTTCAATAATGTGACAATTGAATCATGACCTTTTTCATATGCCCACATTAGTGCTGTTTGTTCCTCTTTCTTTTCACTACCACCATTTTGATCACTGACTGATGCGACCAAATTAACATCAGCTCCACTTTCTAAAAGAAAATGAACAACTCGTAAATGTCCATGGTAACAGGCACTGTGTAAAGCAGTATGTCCATCTTTTCCTTGATAATTAATATCAACATTTTGTTGTTCAAGTAAAAATTTTATTAATTCTATGCTTTTTCCTGTTGTACAAGCAGCATGTAGTGGTGTTTCACTGAAGATGTTCTCAATATTAAAACTTGCAGACCCAGTGTGTAACGTCAACGCCTTACAGATTTCCAATTTACAATAATAACAAGCCAAATGTAATGGTGTATCTCCATAAATATTAGTGATATGTGTATCAGCTTTATGTTCTAGTAGTAAACTTAAAATCTGAAGGTTTCCTGCTTTACAGCAAAAATGTACAGGACGATGTTCTTCATCATCTTTTACATTCACATCTACTTTTTGGTCAGATGTGCCTTGAAGGAGCAACTGTGTAATTCTGAGGTAACCTTTCGCACAAGCTAAGTGAAGAGGGCGATCACCAACACCTCCACTGATATTTATGTTAGCACCATTTGTAATAAGACTTTCAACCATTTTATCATGACCAAAAAAACTTGCAATATGTAAAGGAGAAAATTTGACAGCATCGCCGGAATTGATGCGAGCTCCATGTTCCAGTAATATCTGAGCAATTTCAAGATGCCCACACATAGCTGTAATATGAAGAGCTGTCATTCCACTGTTGCCAGTTACATTGACATCAATGTTTGCCTCACATAAAGCGACCACTGTTTCTACGTCACCTTTATAAGTAGCTAGATGAAGAGCCGAAAACTGGTTCTTGGTGAGATAAATAGCTTTTATTCCTTGTTGTAAAAAATAGTTTATAAGTTCTTTTGAATCAGTCCCTGCTCCACTAATACAACAAATGTGCAATAAAGTATGTCCAGTGTCAGTCTTCTCATTGACATTATCTTCATTTAAAAGTTCTTTCACTCCAGCAACATCAGAGCGACTGCATGCCAGCTGTAACTCTGACCATTCGGAATCCCGAGGCCGAAGGTCTTCTATAGCTTTAGAACGAAACAGTGAATAGCTTTCACTAATTTTTTTCTTAAGTTCATCAGCACATGAAATTGTTGGCCGAGATTTATAATTACCCATTTCAGAAAGAAAAAAAAAAAAAATGTTTTTCAAGAATTCTTTTAAAGCTCAGTGAAATATTTTATTATAACAGTCGAGGTAATGGTATGATGATTTAAATAGACTAATTTCAACATACTGTGGGAAAAACATTAATTTGTAGGCATTAACGCGAGTAAATATTTTCTCGATAAGAGCAAGCGACATTATAAAATTAACTTTTCTTGTACACCACTGATTGAATTTAAAACAATTTTTCTTTTAGGTAACATCAAAGCCCAACAATCAAATGAAATGTGTTGCCCTCGCAGACCATTGAATAAGGTCGTAAGGATTATTACGGTTTCCTAAAAACATCCTCAAACGAATATGTCGCAATGAAAAGTGCCACAAAGTATAACAAACGCAAAATATCACCAGTGCAATAAGAAAGTGCTAAATCGAATAGCATGCAAATATCAATAGTAAAAACCTTTCAACTTCGATAAATATTTTCTTTCGGATATTTGTTGCTGTGAAAAAAAAAAATAATAAGTAATGTATGGAAGTCTAAAAGTGCATCAAAATATTTACCTTAGCCTCACTTTGAGTAGAACAACATGAAAAAAACCAAAAAAAAACAGATATTGTAAATGTATATCATAGTTTCTATTTCGATGCTTCAAAGTTCTTAATTTATGTAATTCGTTAAATCAACTGTGAAAACATTAAGAATGTAGAATTATATATTATTAAAATAATACTGTTATTATTTTTTTGTTTCACAAGAACCTATTCGTGTTACAACCTACTATAAAGTTATATTACTTGTTTGCATCATTCCTTTCACTGTAAAATGAAGAAATTGAAGTAAAAGTTAAGTAAAAAGTAAAAAAAAGAAAGACACTTCTGATATAATACAAATTATTCCACTGTATTCTTCATTGCATTCTTCCTGTATAATTTCTTAGCGGTTACGTTTGGTGACGGACATGGATTGAGATCTCAATGTAGGTTTCTCAAGAGGTATTGTATTTGGTCTTGCCAAAATGTTGAAACGTATATATATATATATATATATATATATATATATATATATATAT
>NC_068983.1:157339938-157347085 GCF_001194135.2 Octopus bimaculoides
ACTAGATGGCTACACCAGGCTCCAATCTGATTTGGCAGAATTTCTACAGCTGGATGCCCTTCCTAACGCCAACCACTCCGAGAGTATAGTGGGTGCTTTTACGTGCCACTGGCACGAAGGCCAGTCAGGCGGTACTGGCAACGGCCACGCTCAATGACTTTTCATGTGCCACCGGCACAAGTGCCAGGAAGGCGACGCTGGTAACGATCACGCTCAAGCGGTGGTGCCATCACGATTTCGCTTTCGCTTGCCCCAACAGGTCTTCACAAGCAGAGTTTAGTGTCCAGTGAAAGAGACATTGGCATGGGGGCCAGTCGTCAAATTTAGATTTCACTTGCCTCAACAAGTCTTCGCAAGCAGAGTTTAGTGTCCAATGAAGGAAAGGTACACATAAGTGGGCTGGCTACATCCCTGGCAGAGGCCTTGGATTTTGGTCTCACTTGGCTTACTGGGTCTTCTCACGCACAGCATATTTCCAAAGGTCTCGGTCACAAGTCATTGCTTTGGTGAAGTCTAATGTTTGAAGGTCGTGCTTCACCACCTCATTCCTGGTCTTCCTGGGTCTACCTCTTCCTCAGGTTCCCTCAACTGCTAGGGTGTGGCACTTTTTCACACAGCTATCCTCATCCAGGGACCTTCTCTTTGTGGTTGGTGACTTCAATGAGCATGTTGGACAACATCCAAGGAGCTACCATGGTGTACATGGTGGCAATGGATTTGGTTCCCACAATGAGGAGGGGACCAGGCTGCTGGAGTTATGTGATGCAAATGATCTTATGATCTGTAATACTAACTTCAGGAAACCTGCCAGTCACCTGTTCACCTACCAGTCAGGTGGGCACACTTGTCAGATTGATTACATTCTCACCAGGAAACGGGAAAGATGGCTACTTATAAATGCCAAAACTTTCTCAGGCGAAGAATGCACTCCATAACATAGGTGAGTAGTTAGCGAATTTAGGATCAGGGCTAAATGGCTGCCCAGAAGACAACGAGCATGGAAAAGAAGGGTCTGAAAGCTTAAGGATCTTCTGAATGGACAGAGATTTAGAGACGTATTACTTGAAGCTTTTGATGAAAAAGAGGAGGATATAGCACCACATAATGTGGTGGACAACTAGAGATTCCTACGGGACAACCTGTTGAAGGCTGCTGACTGGATCTGTGGCATGTGCAAAATCCCCTCTTGACCTAAGGTAACGTGGTGGTGGAATAATGTTGTTGACAGGGCCATTAGGGAAAAGAAATAGGCATGGAAGTGTGGTGGTAGCAGGGAACAGTATCAGATCACCAGAATATAATTCAAAGATTATGAAAAAGGCAGGTTACGGTTTCTATTTCTTATTACATATTTTTTGTACAATTAGTGTTACAGAATTGCAAAGTTAAAGTTTTGTAGAAGAGGTCTCCATTCACAATTGTTTTATCTATGCTTATGATTGTATTAGTTTGGATAGATCTAAAAGTGCTGCTGTGGGTAGTAAACTTTCTGTTGCTATACAACTAATTATGCAGATCTTTATGGTACAGTGTGATCTGAACACTAAAATTACAACGGTTACTGTGCCACTGACATTTAGATAACTAATCTATCAATTTTGGTGTCCTCAGTAAACTTTTCAAAAGCTATATAAACAACTCATAATTCACTAGTTCTTATCATTGAAAAATCAAAGACATTACACTGTTGCAACAGTGTCTAACTGAAATTTTAATACTCTTTCCAAATTTCTAATATCACCTCTACCTTTGTCTACTTGCTTATTGCCAATCACTCCTTTTCTCCTCAACCATCTCTATATATACCCCTGTCCTCTTCCCATCATATTCTTGTTCTCTTCACCCTCCTACCCATTCTGGTCCTTCTCATGTCATTGTTCTTTCTCTTCAACTCCCCACTCCGCCTGGTCACCAGTGCAATGTACATCATCATCATCATCATCATCATCGTTTAACGTCCGCTTTCCATGCTAGCATGGGTTGGACGATTTGACTGAGGACTGGTGAAACCGGATGGCAACACCAGGCTTCAGTCTAATTTGGCAGAGTTTCTACAGCTGGATGCCCTTCCTAACGTCAACCACTCAGAGAGTGTAGTGGGTGCTTTTACGTGTCACCCGCACGAAAACGGCCACGCTCGAAATGATGTCTTTTATGTGCCACCCGCACAAGCCAGTCCAGGGGCACTGGCAACGATCTCGTTCTTATTTATTGAGTACTCTCTATCCCTACATCTACTTACTTATCTTCAGTCCATCTCTCTAATACCCATTTGTAGCCTTTCTCTTGTAATTGTTCCCTTTCCAAATTTATATTGACTGTTTACAAGCCCCCACCCAACTGTTTACACTTAGTTAGCTAAATGAGCATAGAAAGTGTAGTGCTATGATGTCCCTCTACTTCTGTCTCAGTAAGTGTTATTTAACCTTTCTAGCATTGGTTTCATGAGAAAATGCACTCAATACACTGTAATGCAGTCGAGATCAGGAAAGCATCTAGCCATAGAAAACAAACCAAATGATTCATATAAGCACTTAGAATTTGTGATCAGTAGCTCCAAATAGGAGACAACTCAGACTGTGACAACTTATCTAATCCATGTCAGTATGGAAAACAGACATATAATAACAATGATGATGATGATGACTGCAACAAAATCTCAACAATTTAGTCACTTTGGCTAATAGGTTATTTTCTGAAGGTGCCACTGAAAACAGCATGTCATCGTGACATGCAAAAATAGTAGTGATAATGGATGGGATTAACTGATGTAAGAAACGCCTGTGTGTGGACTACTAATAAACAGTTAGCTTAGATAAAATAAATAGGCTATCTGCATACAGATTGTTTGGTTTCACTTTAACATGTAGTCTATCTGGCAGTTTACATCTTAGCATAAGCTCTAAATCCTAACCCAGATCAGGTCATTCCACAGCAAAACTTTGGATACTGTCATAGATTGCACACTAAAATAACACCTGTTATTCTCAATCTTCAATCTTAAGAAAGTATATCATCAAATACTTCTGCTGGAGTCTGACAGAAAATACACAGCATTTGAAGCAAATGGCAAATTTTCTCTATTTTATTATTTCATTTGGTGTTACTATTCCCAGAAACTATTTGCAGAACTGTGGTAGAAGACAGCTTGAAAGATAACCTATCCCTATGTTCAAGACAATTAAAACAAAGCCAAACATAATTAGAATGCTATGCCACTTCAATTTAAAGAGACAAGTTGAAATTGCATAATAACCACTAGAACGCTTGTGTGTGGGCAGAGAGGAAAATTGGCTGATGGATGCAATAGTGTTTATTATGCTAATGCAGTGTTTCTCATAGTGATAGTCCCCTCTTTTGATGGGATGCAAAAGAGCTGATAAATTGCTTTTTTAAATAAAATTGAGATGGTTTTAAACTTTTCAGACTTGTCCAACACTATGGAGAAGGAAGAAGAATTATATGGATGCAAACTATTTTGTTTTCACATTCATAAAGAAGGATATTAAAAACATTTCCCTAATATTTGTTAGGAGGTGGGATATTTATAAGTTCGATAAAAACTGTATTGGGTATTCTTTATTTCTGTTGGGTGAGTGCCATTATACCAAAAGCCAAGGGAGTAGTTAATTAAAAACTGGAATTTTGAAAGGAATAAAAAACTTTTAGAGGCGTAATTTCTGTATTATTTGTTCACCTTTGACTATATTGTATAATGTGTTCTTCTTTATACATACTGTTTGAGGGAGACTGAGACCTATCATGGTAACTCTAAGTGTCGTCTGCTAGTTGTAGATTAGCATGCATCCACGCATGCGCAATTGAAATGGACGAGTCCAAAAACTTCTGGAAGGTTGGTGTTGGATGTCCGTATACAGAAAGCCGGGAGGGAAGGTGAATAACAAAAAAAATTGAAAAAAAAAAAAAATTTCACAATCGTAATTATATTTTAATACTTATAGGGGAAAAAAATGGAAAAAGTTAAAACAAGGGATTATGTTGGCATAATTGTAATTTTCGTTGCTGAAAATGCAGTAATTTGAAAAAATTAATGGATGGGATGACAATCTGACACGGCTAGCAAACCATTCGCAGAAGGAAAATCAAGCTTAGAACGTAATATATCGGAAATTGAGAAAAGAAAGAAAAAAAAAACAACAAAAAAACCAACTTTTTCATTGGGTGGAAAGATGAGTTTCGGAAAATTCACACGAGTTGGCTTTGTTTCGTCATACCGTTCAGAAAAATGGGGTATTTTTTAATGAAATTTTCTACAAAGGCCTTTCATTACAAACTATATCGGCATTTAGTGTGAAAAGAAAAATAGTGAACACACATTGTCAAGCATCGCAATTTTTTTTCGAAATTTCAAGTTTCTTTTTGTTGATATATGTAATGTGTGTTAGTTTGTGTGCAGGGCCCATCAATTTTTTTATTTTCATATTAAATTCCGAAAAATTGTTCGCCATATATCCCGATACAATCAGAATCTACACCATCTAAAGCATATTTGTAAAAAATTTCATTAAAAAAATATTAATTTTTCTGGCAGTTATGAGCCAAAAAAATCGGGGGTGGGGTGGAACACATGTAGCAATGTTTAATTTATTTTTAGCTTGTAAAGAATAAGGGCTGCATCGATACAATTTTAAGGTCTGCTACATATGTGGGACGTAGCGGTGAATAGTAGAAGAGGTTAAATAATAGCCTAAACAATATTGACAATATACAATTCAACAGCCCTTTTTATTAGCAATAGATTTTCTTTTGCTAGCTTTTATTCTCTTATTGTTTATCCTCGGTCAACTCTGACCCGACAGACCAAATTCCAATCGTAAACATCCCGTCTCCCCACTCCACCGATAGCCTATCTTAGTATCACATTAACTAATGTGTCATTTTATATTTTTATAGACGGTTTGGTGTGATTCGAGGCAGATTTGGCTGCTATTTCTACAACGCGGAAGACCACATTGAGGCCTCCCCCGTTTATTATGAAGGGCTGTGTTCAAACTGTCAAAAGGAGAATTAATTTTTGTTTTTTTTAGTTAAGAAGACTATTTTCGGAATTGCCTTGTCAGGCACCCAAACATTAGAGCGAAAAACACCCAATTTTCACTAATTGTTCATGTACGGTACTTTTGGAAACTTCTAACTTCTCTAGTCGTAATATTCGAGTTTTCTTCAATGGTTACCGTTCAAATATCGTCATCTATGGTTTAGGGTCTTCCACAGCGACTGTCTTATAAGCTGAACTCACTTCTAAATTTTGTAAACCATCTTGGAACAGTTGATTCACCTACAACACAACCTCAACAAACGATTTTATACGTTTTCGCAGTATTTTCACCTTTTACAGAAGAAGAAAAGCATTATGTGACGCATATGCAATTTTGGGTTATTTATTTCAAATGGCAATTAGGGCTGGTTTTTAATGTGGAACTGCAAGCAATTCTGAAATAAGTCATACCAAGATTATATGATTGTTGCATTAAGGGCTTAAAGACACAAATTCTGAAATCGCTCAGAATTTTTGGACAATCTGATATATTTAATTTTCTTTTCTTTTTTTTTAACCTGCCGCTCGAAACTTCAGTTATATATTTCCTTCCCTTCGCGCATAGTTGTTGTTGGCACTCCGTCGCTTACGACGTCGAGGGTTCCAGTTGATCCGATCAACGGAACAGCCTGCTCGTGAAATTAACGTGCAAGTGGCTGAGTACTCCACAGACACGTGTACCCTTAACGTAGTTCTCGGGGATATTCAGCGTGAAACAGTGTGACAAGGCTGGCCCTTTGAAATACAGGTACAACAGAAACAGGAAGAAAGAGTGAGAGAAAGTTGTGGTGAAAGAGTACAGCAGGATTCGCCACCATCCCCTGCCGGAGCATCGTGGAGCTTTTAGGTGTTTTCGCTAAATAAACAGTCACAACGCCCGGTCTGGGAATCGAAACCGCGAGTCCGCTGCCCTAACCACTGGGCTATTGCGCCTCCACTAGTACTATGCACAAATTGCATTCACTACCTTATACGCCGTATAAGAATAAATTAGTTTGCACAGACACATATATTGAACCAATGAAATACCGTCTTTTGTAGAAAACGCTCATGCGCACTCAGCTACTTACTAACCGGATATGATGAGAGAATATTTTCTGGTGTCCTTTCGAATCTGGTGATAACAGGTTACTTGTTGAGAAAGACACTTGCCACTCCCCATCGAACCAGTGAGTGGATTCAGTCGGAGAGTCATTTTCCTTCTGAAAAGAAGAAATTCCTGTGACTGTCCAATTGCTGAATAACTTGAAGAGATACTAGTCTGCGCAGTATCCTTTCCCCTTTGGGAAGGATGGCGGACACCGAACATGATTCTCCGAATAGCGGAGGTGGTCAACAGCATCAGCAACCTGCTCAAGCTGTGGCCGAATTAAGCGAGTTTACTGCATTTTTAGGACGGATGGTCTCTGTTGTTTTTGAAGATACTACAGCATCTATCACCGAAGCTTTTAAAAGGGCGTTGGTCGATAAGACGAATACAGACTGCATTCGGAAGTTTTTGTCAGATCCCCAAATCCCCATTTTGCTTGTGCAGAGATCATCACCAAAAGGTTTGTTTTGTTTTGCTTTTTTAATGATTCTTTATATATAATCAGCAGAATTTTTGTCACGCCTACTTAGGTAACTTTTAGCCATAATTTAGTCCCTACTAAAGTAATTATAATTTACTCTTAATATGTAAATTATTTAAAGTTTTATCTTATATATGGGACTATTTTGAATATCTCTGTACTTAATGAAGGGATATGACATTGCAACCCCAAAAATAAATAAATAAAACGTAAATATCAGTTACTTCAATAATTGTTGAATGCTAATAGTTTTCCAATCTAGTGCTAATAAAGATTATTGAATCTATTCCACATGAAAATCCAGTAAAACGGAGATTCTAAGTAACCTTTTGGTTTAATCTTCTATCTTTCAAAGAAAAAAAAAGTTGAACAAAATCGACATACTCCTTCAGTTATAGGTGCGTAGTTAGATTATCAATGCGGTATTTATTGAAGTAGACCGTATATGCATATATTGGGTCAATCATATATGCACCTAGTGTGGCAACTGATATATATATATATATATATATATATA
>NC_068983.1:157347095-157351197 GCF_001194135.2 Octopus bimaculoides
ATATATATGTAAAACAAATAATAAATGAGTATATGCATATATACGTACAAATATCTGCATACCTACATCTACCTGTATATATAGGTGCATATCTGGGTACAGGACGTTGCAAACAAAACGTAGACAAAAAATAATAATAACCAGAGTATATATATATATGTATATGTGTGTATGTATGTATGTATATAAAGCATGCAGTTGTTTTTGGGTTGAGAATTCGCAGATAAGTTTGTCATAATCAGCTATGGGAACGGTTTCTTATTAAGAAGTGCAGTAAAATATTTTAATTTTGTGGCAATTATTTTGTGTGTATTCAATGCTTTTTTTTTGTTTGTTTCTGGCGTGTTGGGTTATGTTTTGTGTTAATATATTAACAAAGACAAAATTTAATACAAGACAAAAGCTCAGCGGGCTCGTGTGAATGACTAATTCCACTCTACAAAAAATTAAGTAAAATGAGAGAAAAAATATTACGTTTTAACAAAAAGAATTTCTTTTAAAATGCTTCCAGTTTGTTTTATGAAGAGAGAAAAATATTAAAGTAAAATTGTGTTTTGTGTGTGTTTTTAAAATACGTAATTTGAAATGACAGGATTGTCGCAATCAACGAAAGATGACTGCTGCTCTTCAGAATCGCTATAATGAATGACATCAGTGCCGTTTCGTCAGTAGAATGCGAATTGTGCCCAATTGGTTATCATCATTTTATTTCTGAAAGTATTAGTCAATTCGGACGACAAAGCGGCCCAAAACGACAGTTTGTGACAGTGTCAGCCAATAAAGTCACAGTTAGTCGGCTCATGAGGACTTCGGCATACGTACCCAAGTCTTCCCCACCGATTTTCTTTCCTCATAATTTTCAAAAAAGAAAAAAAAATTTCAAATGACATTTTCTACAAATAGGTTCCAGACTGTGTATATTCGGATTATATGGGAATCTTTTTTTTTTTTTTTTTTTTTCCGGAGTGTGGGTGGGTAACAGTAGCTTCACAAATTCACACGAGTCGACTGTTTTCTCTTTCAGAAAAAGTTTCTGCAAATACCTTTCAAGCGGTGTCGATTACTTTTATATCGGAATTTATTGTGGAAAACGATGGGCGGGTGCACATAACATACTGACACATCACATACGTGTCTACAAAATAAAACCTGAACTTAGGAAAAGATTGTGAAGTTTGTATGTACGTTCGCCAATATTTTTTCACATTACATTTTGAATAAATCAGCACTGTCTTGAGAGGTATTTGTAGAAAATATCCATTTTTCTGAAAGTTATGATCAAACAGTCGGCGAGTGGAGGTGGTGACGTCGAACTTGTTTAGGTATGCCAATTTTCGATCTTGCTACCTAATTGCGAAAATGCAGGCCGACGTTTTAAATGGGTTTGCGGACGGTGTTTCAGAATGGCTATTACTATCCCTTGGAGAAGGAAAAGGGCACGGAATTTGGGAGTAAAATATGCATGGAAATTTTTAAGGGAAAAAATTGAAAAATGTGAAAAAATGAAGTGATGGTGTGGGGGGAAGCAAAAAATCTCAAAATTCCGATTTTTTGCAATTTCCCGGAATCTCCGTATCCGAAAAGTGGTTTTTTGGCAAAAAAAAAACAAAAACAAATTGCGAGAAAATTTGGTGGAGGGGGGTGGTGAAGTCTTTCCAAAAAATTCTTTCATTATCATATGCTGTATGAAATACAGGAATAAAAGAAAAAAATGATAGTAATAAACCCACCCAATTCCTTGCCCTTTTGTTTCCCTTTGAAGTAAAGATAGTTATTCCGAAAATTTACTTGTTTGCGTTCTCTGTCTAGATCAGCAACCACTTCCCAACCATTCTGAATCAGTAATTGCTTTGTAATTGAAAAACTTTTTCAACTTTTAGCGATATTTGAAGTAGACCAAATGCCTAATCCTTTGAATTCCAGAAGGGGCTCGATTACTTACCAACTTACTTTATTTCATTAACAAAATATGTATCAGGTTCTACCGAGACTCGAACTCGGATCGCTGGATTCAGAGTCCACAGTGCTTGCTCTTCAAATTCGCTGTTTGACAGCAGCACTTAACTTTTCTACTAAGCGAGATGATCTTCGACTAATCCTCAAGAAATGGTTCGAAATTTTTATATCCATGGATTTAATTTCTTTCATTATGCAGGCAAAGCATACCATGCAGCACTTGAGTTAACATAGAAATAGCTGTAATCTCGAAGAGGAATGAATACTATCTAAAAAGTGTGTGTGTGTAGCTCAAAGGCTTCTGTTAGTAATCGAAGCACCAAATCTCTAGTAGAATTTTGTGCCATCAAATATGGAATGGTTAGATTTTTCTGATCAACTTTCATCATTCTCTTTAGTTAATATAAAACAATTTTTCTTAATGGCTTGGTGGTGGTCTTGATAGTCTCATCAGATTTTTGTTTTTCAGCACATGAAGCAGGCATTGATATTTTTTGTCCTTACATCATTCATCAACATAATTATCTCTTGAGGTGTTTCTCCTAATCTTAGACCTGTTTTCTTCAAACCTAATTTAATTGATCTTGTCAAATCAAAAGGTTACTTGTTGCAGTAGTTGCCATCATTCAGTTGAAGACTATTTAAAGCCACATGGAAAGGATCTTTGCTCAATTGTTGCCAGTTGAAGTAGGTGTGAGACAGCTGTGCACACTGTCCATCATTATCTAAACTGTGAATGTAATCCTTAATTCGTTTTCAAACTTCACATCTCAGATGCTTTTAACTTAGTCCATTTCCACAAATTTTCCATCAATATTAAAGACCATCTCATATCAGACTGAAACAGATACCTTCTTAATTGGGGGCATCGGTAATCCAGTTCAGGTACCGAACTCTGCTGAAGAATTTATGAAGGAATAACATCAAATGTGAAGTTTTTGGTTAGATGAAAAAATTAGGTAGATATTCATAATTCTTCAATCTCAAAACTGGTTGTTCCTCAGAGTACCACTATACAAAGTTTTGCATTCCGATGAATATTTCACAAAGATGCAAAATTTCTGTGCTTAATAATATTGGTGATGTAGAACTGCACTAAGCTTTTTTTTATTCTAAAAATATGTAGCTGTGTTGATCAACACCCTTGTAATTGCAAACCTAGGCAATTTACTAAAGTAGCCATGAAATTATGAATAATTGTGGCATTGAGAGTGGGTGCAGATATGTTTCCCATACAAATGTTTTTCCAGAGAGTTTATGGACTTCCCTGTCTTAGATTTCTAAGATACAGATTAAAGAGATGATTAAGCTGGCTTTTGCATCAATCAAATATTCCATTTGTTCTGGAAGCTCTCAACTTGTCTTCTCTTGATGGCAAAAGACCAGATGATATCATTGTTATTGGAATGCAAGACACTACTTTGAGATGTCACTGTGGTGGATATTTTTGCCAGACATTTAGTTTTGTATGCTAATTATGAAAATAAAATTCATTTTTGCCATGGATTAATAAAAAGCTAATGGTTCTGTTTTTTTTATATCGGCAGAACAAAGATTACTAAATATTCAGTGTTATCTACTAATTATCTCAATTACTTTTAAAACGGCTGGTGTTTCCCTTTTAGTTTAAAACTTGTGACAATTGGGGAGTGGTGAAAAGACACAAAACCTCCTAAATGATTGTACAAAGCAATGCTGCTAGTGTCCTTTCTTGACTCTACTATTTTCCTCCATGTACATAGGAATTTTAATGAAACAATTCAAAAGGGAAACAGTTTAAAGATTTCTCATGCATGCATGCATGCATGCATGCATACATACGTGTGTGTGTGTGTGTGTATATATATATTGGGTTGGTAAGAAAGTAATTTCATTTTTTTAGTGTGAAATGGAATTTTGTTTTCATACAAAGAATGAACTTTAATCAATTATATATTTTCCATTTTGTTCAATGACTTTTTGCCATCTTTCTGACAACTTCATGATTCTGTGCTCATAGAACTTCCAATCTTTATCTGCCCAAAACTGAAGCAAGTGTGATTTCAGGTCATCATTATTATTAAAAGTTTAATCATTCAAAAAATTTTGAAAACTTCGAGATAAATGGTAATCTGATGGTGCAGGGTCGGGGCTACATGGATGCGAC
>NC_068983.1:157351524-157356229 GCF_001194135.2 Octopus bimaculoides
AAATACACAAAAGTGAAAAAATCTCAAGAACGGAATTTTTAAAACCATTTCTGACAACGCCATAAACTTCACAGATCTCCTTTTGAGTCTCAGCTGCTTTTTTGCCTTTACGGAAATAAGAAAGTAAAATGTGTCAAATGCTCGTTTTTGCACTCCATGTTAAAATTGACACTGAACTAACAGCCGTAAACAAAATTACGCGCAATTTGTTTCAAAAGTAAGCTAAAAGTAACGGCTATCAAATGTAAAAAAATCATAACCTTAAGTCATTAAAAAATTGTAACTCTATTTGCGAAAAACGAAATTACTTCCTTGCCAAACCAACACAGACACACACATGCACTAATCCTTTTTTTTTTAATGCTTTATTAGAACAAGTCTACATATGCCTTTACTACAGTTAATACTAAAAAGTATTTTGTCCTTTAATAAGCAGTCAACATAAATGGACAGATGCTGGCAATTACTTTCATTATAGAATAGTTACTTTCTTAGAAATAGTTTACTTTATTACGATGTCTGAAGAATTATATATATATATACATATATACATATATATGTGTGAGAGAGAGAGCTTAGAGAGAAAGGTTTGATGATGCAAACAATTAAAAATGTCATGCTTTGAGTTCTATTTTTTCTAACGTAGCAGAAGAAACAGTGGTGCACAAAACCCTTAAATCACTCTGTTGCTTCCGCTAAAATAATTGTAATATATATATATATATATATATATATATTGGCTAAACTGGCAATATGACCATCCCCAAGTACAACAATATATATATATATATATATATATATAGATATTTGTAGTGTGTTTGTCTTTTTCACTTTTACTACCCCATCCTCAGATGTCCAGAAGTAGTAGCTCTCTGAGCTTTCTCCATCCTATTCGTATTCTAGAAACAATACTTTCAGACCATTCCACCTCCATTGCTAATATGGTCACCTAGGTAACAGACTATCTACTACCTCGAGAGAGCCTCCTGACCATTTCAGTGAGTCTCAGTCCTGTGTGTTCTTAGTGCTTATTGTTTAAATATTTGCAGAAAACAAAGGACACAGTGTGTTGGTACTTGTTGCAGTTTGTTGGATAGTGAAGTAATTGTTATTGTGATTGCTATATGTAACACTTGATAAATTTTACCATGAACACATGTTTTTCATGTTTAGAAAATAAATAATTCGGAGATACCATCTGCCTAAAAAAATATTTGAATTAGTGTTAGCATATTTCATGCAGGTAGCATTAAAAAGCTAACTAGAAATATTTATGCTTTTTTATTTTTATTGATTAACAGTTATCATGACACATAGTAACATGACCTGTTATAAATAGCAGTCAAGTCTCCGTCTGATACCCTGTTGTACTAGAATAAGATAAACTACATTAGGTAATGTAGTCTTAGATCTATTTCTTACGATAAAAGATTGGATAGTTATGGCTGGTGTGTCTGATCATAAGTCTGCTCTTGATCAGTCTTATTTTGGATGTGATGAGCAGAAATCTAATTACCAATGTTGCTTGATACCATATTTCTGTGGAAATACACTGTTTGAATAAATTTTTAAAATGAAGAATTTAGTAAAATAAATGAAGCTGGTGTTAGGAACAATTTTTACAGGAAATTCTAATGGATGGTTAAAATTTAGATCACTTAAAGTTTGTAACATAGAACCAAGGACAGTCTCAAGTGGGTTGATATCAAAAGGGTTGATGCTTTTTATGCAAGTGTTTTTTGAGGACAATGTTTCATTTTTGAAATTTTATAATAAAATGTTTCTGCGTTCCTTCTTGTGACTTGCATTTTCCCCTTGCTGTCTATAGTTTTTATTCTCCCACCTAGAAAAGTTCTTTTCTAGTTATTCCTAGTATCATACCAAATCACTCTGAAGAAGACATTTAATATTTTGATAGTCTCATTCTATATAGTTTGCTAGATGTTTTGAAAACCAGGGATAAATGAAATTGGAAGCAAATTCAGTTAATTGTATGCATTGCAGTCTGGGAATATTGTACTCACTTCACTCTATCTTTTTACATGTCTAGACTCTGGTGGTGGGCAAGGTGAACTTGATCTGTATGTTGCCATTTCCTTGCATTTAAACATTAGTGTGGTGCATATGAGTATTTGGGTCTAATGAGGCTATTGAAGTTGTGACTTTATTTGGGTGTGTGCATTTGCTTGTCTTAGTAGGAGCTACAGCATTCTTAAGATGTCCTGTTCTGAAGTATTCGTTGCCAGTGCCCCAGGACTGGCTCTTGTGCGGGTGGCACATAAAAGACACCATTTCGAGCGTGGCCGTTTTCGTGCGGGTGACACGTAAAAGCACCCACTACACTCTCTGAGTGGTTGGCGTTAGGAAGGGCATCCAGCTGTAGAAACTCTGCCAAATCAGATTGGAGCCTGGTGTAGCCATCCGGTTTCACCAGTCCTCAGTCAAATCGTCCAACCCATGCTAGCATGGAAAGCGGACGTTAAACGATGATGATGATGTATGTAGTAGCAGGGGATGCAAGAAGTTTAGACTTAGCTGCAATAAAATATTATGTCCCTTGCATATTAATGTGCTCTTTCATTTTTAGTGTTCTTGTTGTGATGTCCTATGTGATCATGCCAGTTACCAGCTTTTCCATAGATTATTGATTAATAATATTACTGATTTTTCTGTGGTGTTGCTGAACTTTGCTTTAGACTATTGTTAGTTTTTATCAGGCTGAGTAGTTCAGTAGTGTAATTAGGATTTGTCTATTTTTATACTGCCTTATGTTTTTTTTCTTTTTTAGGCATTATATTATCTTGTTGAATGTGTGTTCACTGCAGTGTTTATGTTGTTGAGTTCTGCAAACCTAAATTTTATTTTTCTGTAAGACATTCTACCAAGCCATTTGAATCTTGTTTTTATTTTGTTCATTGATGTGTGTTACGATAATTAGGTTTGGTTGTGATAGCTACATGTATGGATTTGTAATTAGCTTGGTGAGGTGTGTTGATTAGAACACAAAGGAAGTTTAGTTGTGATGCTATTGTATCACTCCTGTTGCCTGTCTTTTTGTGTTGCACTGTATTTTTATGACTACGCTAAAGTCTACTCCATTTAGATGGTGTTTTGATGTTTGTGTGAAGCTATTGTGTTGGGGACATTTTAGTGCCATAGTAGGTAGACCAATTCTAGGGTATATTTTAGATTGCTAATTCCACCAAATATACCACCAGTTTCGCTTTATCAGCTCTCTCATTGCAAATGTTGTTTGCCTTTCTATAGGCTAATGTATTTTCTCTTGTGCTGATATTAGGAAATACAATTGCATCATACATTAGATCTCTTAGGAGATCTTTAAGAAAGAGTAGTACAACTCAAATTGCAGCCCATCTTATGTCTAAATGCTAGAAATAGCAGCCTTATCTCCTTCAAATGACAGCTAACCATCATCAAGAGCACATATTTAGTAATGTCTGCCAGAGTCCTTGTACACAACTGAAATGGGGGATACCCATGAGTTGAATAACTTTCATCATGAGTTTGCTCCATAATGAATGACCTGGAACTAAACCACAGGAGGAATACACAACAAAAATATGCATGAAATGAAGAAAAACCAATGCAGACAATACTACTATGCACAACATATATATAGTCTTGTTTTGTACCTATCTGTTTGTTTCTCATTCACTCTATTTTACTGAGAAATACATCATATATAATAGAAATGTATTCAATTTTTCACTGTTAAATACCATGTCACTGCTGAATATGCAATCTTTAAAATAACATGTTTGTGCTAGTATTTGATGTATATTGTGCAGGTGTGGGTGTGTGGATATGGACTTTGATTTCAAACAATGTGGTTCTATCTCACCACATGGCTCCATGGGCCAACAAATACCTTGTGAGTAAATTTGTTTGACAAACTGTATAAAAACCCGTTTTGTTTGTGTGTGTGAATGTTTACATTCTGTATTTTTGTATGAAAGTTAATCAATAAATGGTGACATATTGACATTCCGTATCAACTCTCATGCTTTTCAAGACCTGCTTTTCAAGACCTGCTTTTCAAGTGGAATAAAAAAAGAAAATCCCTTGAAAAATTGATAAGGGTTAACAATAGTAAGGTCATTTGGCTCCATAAGTATTTATCCAACTTCCATTAGTATGGAAAAACAGAATGGATAAATATGTGATTGTGAGTGCATTGGCATGACCCTGTGGTTAAGCTATGTATATCATATATATATATTAATTTCTTTTAGATGATTCTGAAGATGTGGAAAGTGTATCAGAAAGTGAAGAAGGTCCTGAAGGAGCAGTATCTTACCTTATATCCTGTGAAATGCATTATACCAGTTCAAAGATGAGCAGGTAACTTAATTTTTCATTGAAAGAAAATCATTAACCCTTTCGTTACTAACCCGGCCGTAGCTGGCCGAAAAATTTTTTGGTTCATAAGACTAACCCGGCCGAGCGTACCCATTGTTATTTAAATGTATATTTGGACCCAAATCTCGTTAGTACATTCGTTAAAACACCTGATTTCACTTTGCAAACAGTTGAGTTATTGTCTCCCATATTGTTTGGCGTGATATTTGAACTCAGTGAATTTTGGAAGATTTTTTTCCACATTTTTTGCGGCGTTAATTTTTTTCAACTTTGAAGATGGAGAGGAGTTTCATGCTATCAAGCAGTGATTCCGAATTTGAAGGTT
>NC_068983.1:157356652-157359365 GCF_001194135.2 Octopus bimaculoides
GTACGTGGAGAACTTTAAGACAAAAATTATGCAATAGAATTGATTAAGGACCCTTTCTTTAATTATGTTCCAAATATCACATTAATATGTTGATAAAAAAAAAAGTTACAGGTGTTTAATGAGACTAGTCTAAATTCATGATTATTTTAGAATTTAATTGAAACTCATGAGGGGTGTATTTTGGTCAGAAATATAGTAACGAAAGGGTTAAGCAATAAATTTGAAGAATTCTAACATAAAAGATAAATGCTTATCGATTGATTTAGACATATTTTAGAACATAAGTAAACAGGAATGTTCTATATTTTTCTAATTTTTCCATTGCAGCATTATTTTCATTAAGAGAGGTCAAATTGTTGAGCAGGACAAAAGTTTTCCTTCCCAGCTCCGTATCATGAACTTCAGTGAAGGATCTCCTTATGAAACTCTTCATTCATACATCAGTCATGCTGTTGGACCATTTTTCAAGTCTTACATCAAAGAAACTGGAAAGGCTGAAAGGTATAACTGTTAAACATTTGCATGGTTAAGCTCTAGTTTTTCATATTAAAATACAAAATCTATTTTTATCTCTGAGATACATATCCTCTATTTCTTATCATTTTGCTAACCAGGTTAATCTTATTTCCTGAAGGTGCATAGCTTAGTGGTTATAAGGTTGAGAGTTTGATTCTTGGTTGTGTGTTGTGTCCTTGAGCAAGACATTTTATTTCACATTGCTCCAGTGCACTCCGCTGGCAAAAATGAACCTGTAGTTCAATGGGTCAGCCTTGTCACATTTGGTGTGTCACATTCACTGTCCTTGAGAATTGAAAACTACATTAAGAGTCAGTTGAGTGCTCCACTTGCACATTAATTTCAAGAGCAAACTGTTCTGTTTATTGAATCAGCTGGAACATTTGTCTTCTTAAATGGCATATCCAGCCATCATTAACCTCATTCAGCATCTGGAACAAATTTCATGTTGAATGAACACCAACCGCATCAGTCTGGGAGGGCTTATGAAAGCCTCAATCACTGCTTCTACAACTAATAAAATAATCAGCAATATGAAGATTATTTTAAAGATAGGCACTTTTGTTTTGTGAATGCATTTTAACTGGTCCTGTGTCATATATTACAATCATTCAGCTTCTAAAATTTTCATTTTAAATCCTGAATATTCTCTCTTTTCACTGTTTTGCTAAGTTTATGATATGAGATTTACACAGTCTCTACACTTATACAAATGTACACTTTTCTAATTTCTGATAATTTTATGGAATGATAGTGTTTAATTGTTAAGTAAGTTATATAATGGGATTTATGTATATGACTTTTAAGATCCATTTGCTTGCATGGAAATTACAGGTTAAAATTATTCATAGACTGAGTGTCTATGCTATTTTATTATGTATGCAAAAATATTAAAGCATGCATAAAAAATGCTTTTTGTAATATTTTAATATGTATTCAAAGAATATTTTGCATGATACGAAAGAATGTAGCAATGAATAATACTTTAACAAAAATAACACTAAAGAACTTATTTTAAGACAAAGTATCTATTATGAATATTGAACATCAAATTTGCTTCTCATCTCAAACTATTACTAGGTTGTTACTAATCATACTATCATATTCTTAAGCCCCTAATTAAAAATTTTTTGCACAGTTTAATTGATTATTACTTTCTAAATTTCCAAAATAAAATATCAGTTGATAATTTTTGTTTTATTTTATTCAATATGCTGTAATTGTCTACAAAATTAAACCTAAAAATATTTTTCAAACTTCAATAAAGGGATGGTGACAAAATGGCTCCAACTGTGGAAAAAAAAATTGCTGAACTTGAAATGGGCTTGTTACATTTGCAACAAAACATCGATATTCCAGAAGTTAGTCTTCCTGTCCACCAAGCTGTTCAAAGTGTCATAAAAAAATGTTCAGAAGAAAACCGAAAGCCTAAAGTAGAAGATTTTGGGAATAAAGTTGAAGATCCTCAATTTCTCAATGCCTTGCAAAGTGGTGTTAACCGATGGATTAGGGAAATACAAAAGGTAATTTTATTTCAGGATCTTTTTTTCCTTCTCAGCATTATTCTGCGATTGAGAATTTAAACATCACTTCTTTAACTTTCTATAAAAAAGACATCTCAGCGCTTCTAAAAGCAAGCTTCGCTTGTTTGTTTATGTTTGTCGTAATTTGAATTTTGTAAATTTATTTTTGAAATATTTCTATTGCATGTTTGATCTATTTTTTTGATACCTTTGGAATATAGGTGACAAAACTGGATCGAGATCCTGCTTCTGGAACTGCATTACAGGAAATTAGCTTTTGGTTGAATCTTGAAAGAGCATTGCTTCGTATTCAAGAAAAGAGAGAAAGTGTTGAAGTGGTCCTGACTTTGGAAATCTTAAAACATGGCAAGAGATTTCATGCAACAGTCAGTTTTGATACTGATACAGGTAATTTATTTACATCATCATCATCATCATCATTGTTTAACGTCCGCTTTCCATGCTAGCATGTGTTGGACGGCTTGAATGAGGACTGGTGAAACCGGATGGCAACACCAGGCTCCAATCTAAATTTGGCAGAGTTTCTACAGCTGGATGCCCTTCCTAACGCCAACCACTCAGAGTGTAGTGGGTGCTTTTACGTGTCACCTGCACGAAGGCCAGTCAGGCGATACTGGCAATGGCCACGCTCGAAATGGTGTCTTTTATGTGCC
>NC_068983.1:157359729-157370113 GCF_001194135.2 Octopus bimaculoides
TATTTTAATGGTCTAAAAATTATTTACTAGGTTTGAGGTCAGCCATGGTCACAGTTAATGACTATAACCAACTCATGAAAGATTTTCCATTGAATGACTTGTTGGCGGCAACGGAGCTTGATAGAATTCGAGCTGCTTTACAAGCTATTTTCAATCATTTAAAGAAAATTCGACCAACAAAATATCCAATCCAGAGAGCATTAAGACTTGTTGAAGCAATTTCAAGAGATCTCAGTACACAGTTGTTGAAAGTAGGTGAAAGATTTTGTTTTACACAATTTTTTTTTTTTTTGTGTATTTGTGATACTCATAAAATTTCAGTAGCTTGTCTTTCTTTTCTTAATTTTTGTATAATTTGCCCTTTTAGGTTTTGGGAACTCGAAGACTCATGCATATTCCTTATGATGATTTTGAAAAGGTGAGTTTTTAAAAATTTTTTTATTTGGAGTTACATACAGTTGCTATTGTTAAATTGGAAATAATCCTTCAAACAGAGTTACTGAAGTAAAATTTTAAATATTTTTTTTGTTCAGGTTATGTCTGCTTGCTTTGAAGTATTTAGTACTTGGGATGATGAATATGATAAACTTCAAGGTCTGCTGCGAGACCAAGTGAAAAAGAAGAGAGAAGAACATCTTCGCATGGTGTGGAGAGTAAATCCTGCTCACAAACGTCTCCAAAGTCGTCTTGATCAGATGCGAAGGTTTAACTTGGTTTTAATTTTATTTTGTGAATTTGAAAAATGTTGATTTTAAGATAAAAAAAAAATAATTGCATTTCTTTAAATGCAGAAGATAATGCAGTGGACGAAATATTTAAGCTAGTTTGTTGTGGTTTTGCAGATTTAAATTTTTTGTAGAAATTGTCAAATTTTATCTACCATGGATATGATGTGCATAAAAAACAGTTTTGAGACACTTCAAACCTGCAATTGCTTATTGTTGCTTGTATTCTAGAAATCTCTGAGACTTGATCATAGTTCCTATGAGCAACTTTAAAATTGTTTTGTAATTTTACTGTAATAGTAGTTATTTTGAAATTATAATATAGTAATATCTTTATAAAAGTACTGTTTGATCCGAGATAGACTATTGAAGGACTAGTATATGAATAAGTAAGATCTAAGTATGTTCTCAATTGCAAAAATCTCAACAGAAAATTTAATTTTGTAATTAGATGTGAAACAAAATATCTTCTATTCCTCATAAATCAAGAGATAATGCTAGTTATATGATTATGAAGCAGTATGGTTCCTTTCCTTGTTAGTATTGAGCCATCTCACATTCAAACTATGCTGAATCCCACTGTTTTTCTTTAATTGCTTCTTCGATCTTGCTAAGGAAGTATATTTACACAATCATTTTAAATATTATATAACCTTTGTTTTGGTAAAGATATTGACGTTGTGAAATGAATGTCTTTATTTTAATATTGCTAAATTAAGATGAGGTACACTAGTGATAAATTTTAGAAATTGCAGTTTTAATTTGATGTGGAAAACTTTTTGATTTATCAATTTTTATTTCTATATTTTTTTCTTTAAAGTTTTTGAATCTAGCAAATTTTGATTTTTACAGATTCCGCCGCCAACATGAACAACTACGTCAAGTGATTTTGCGTGTGTTGCGGCCATCTCCCAGTAAAGCTCGTGCTGGTACACCCTCAACTGAAGAACCTGAACCCCAGATAGAACCAATGGTAGATGAAGCTGCTGATGCAAATGCTATTGAGGTAAAAAAGAAAATCAATATAATTATTTTAGAAGTAATTGTGTAATTTTAATAAGTTGTCTTAGCTTTAAAGTAAATTTTTAGATAAGTTGAATAGGGCTGCCCAGTGAGTATGTGATGGCTCCTCATTGTAGTTTATTTTACCACCATGAACTATGTATAAATTAGTTTCATTAGAAAATTAATTTAGCATACCTTTTAATCAGTGAAGGTGCATGGCTTAGTGGTTAGGGTAATCAGCTCATTATCATAAGGTTGAGTTTGATTCCTGGCAGCATGTTGTGTCCTTGAGCAAGACACTTTATTTCACATTGCTCCAGTCCACTCAGCTGGCAAAAATGAGTTGCACCTGTATTTCAAAGGGCCAACTTTGCTACACTGTTACACTGAACCTCTGAGAACTATGTAAAGGGTACATGTGTCTGGAGTGCTCAGCCATTTGCACTTTAATTTCATGAGTCGGCTGTTCTGTTGATCAGATCAGCTGGAACCATCGTTGTCATGATCAACGGAGTGTCAGTTAAACCTTTTAACTCTTTCAGTGAAACAACTCCTGAAAAAGCCAAATAGGGAGACTCTACATGATCACTTGACCAACTATAAATAACAGGAAAATGTTCTTAGATTACATCCTATTTTCTTTAAAAAAAAAAAAAAAAAATTAAAAGGAAAAGGGTGCATTTAGTAATGTCTGATAAAAGATAATGGAACATCTTTGAGATCTGCTTGATCAGAGTGGAAATTAAACAGCAATTATTAAATGCTGATTGAAGCCACTTGACTATTAATGTTTACTATACAGTTCATCATCATCATCATCATCGTTTAACGTCCGCTTTCCATGCTAGCATGGGTTGGACGATTTGACTGAGGACTGGTGAAACCGGATGGCAACACCAGGCTCCAGTCCGACTTGGCAGAGTTTCTACAGCTGGATGCCCTTCCTAACGCCAACCACTCAGAGAGTGTAGTGGGTGCTTTTACGTGTCACCCGCACGAAAACGGCCACGCTCGAAATGGTGTCTTTTATGTGCCACCCGCACAAGCCAGTCCAGGGGCACTGGCAACGATCTAGCTCGAAAATCCTACAGGAGCCAGTCAGGCGGTACTGGCAACGGCCACACTCAAAATGGTGCATCTCATGTGCCACCCGCACAAGAACCAGTCCAGGGGCACTGGCAACGATCTTACTTGGCTTGCCGGGTCTTCTCACGCACAGCCCATTTCCAAAGGTCTCGGTCCGTAGTCATCGCCTCGGTGAGGCCCAATGTACGAAGGTCTTGCCTCACCACCTCAGTTATCTTTACTATTCCTGCTTATTTGGACAAACTGAATTTATTTGTTTATATTACTGTTATATCACTGGATATTTCACTGCTTAAGTGTATTTGCTACCCAGAGTGAAATGTAGACTTTATAAAATTGCAAATCATTTGAACATGGTTATATATGTTCCCAACATAGCAATGTTCAAATAGTTGTGATTTAAGTTTGAATTTGGCTTTAATGTTGTGAAAGGCTGTAGAATTGTGTTAAGCGTGAGATCATTACATACAGACATTTAAAACAAAACTAATGATAGTTTGTCTCCTTTTTGTATTTGATTTAAATGGTTTCATGTATTTTTAGGAAGTAAACTTGGCTTATGAAAACGTGAAAGAAGTTGATGGCCTTGATGTTTCCAAAGATGGGACTGATGCTTGGGAAGCTGCAATCAAAAGGTAAAAGGTTATTCTTTTTTTTAAAAAAGATTTTATTTGATTTCTAAAATTATATTGAATACACAGTAAATATTAACTTTTCATTTGTAGATATGATGAAAGAATTGATCGGGTTGAAACCAGAATCACAGCAAAATTAAGAGATCAATTGGGAACAGCTCGTAATGCGAATGAAATGTTTCGCATATTCTCCAGATTCAATGCTCTTTTTATTCGGCCCCACATCAGAGGTGCCATCAGAGAATACCAGACACAACTCATTCAAAGAGTTAAAGATGACATTGAAGCATTGCATGAAAAATTCAAGGTAAATAAACTTTCTTACTCTTCTGTAGCGAGAAGCAGTTAAGAAAGCTTTTTATTTTCAATATTTTAAAAAACTCGTGCATCTTTTATTTGAAATGTTGGATATAACTTTTAGTTGAGAGCTACAAAGTTGGATTCTCTGTGTTGACATGCTGGCCATTTTTTCCTGTCTATAAGGTTATTTTACCTGTTCCTTTACAATGTTTCACAGTTATTCTACTGTGTTTGAGATTTCTTTCATTTCTAAAATAACTTTTAATTTCACATTTATTGGAACTGTTACTGTGAAATCTAATTCTGGCATATTTCATAAAAATTACTTTCTCGATCTTTGAAACATAGGTCCAGTATGCACAAAGCAAAGCTTGTCGTATGAGTAAAGTAAGAGATTTACCTCCTGTTTCTGGATCCATCATATGGGCTCGTCAGGTAAAAATTTGAGTTCATTAAAATTTACAGATTTTTTTTCTTGAATAATTGCAAACCTGATTTGAAATATTTAAATATACATATGATTAAATTATAAAATTAGATGCGATTTATTTAAATTTTGGTAATTCACAATCAGATTAAAGCAATTGGTTGGAATATAATAAATTTTTTAAAAGCAATATGAAATACATTAATTTATTTGAAGCCATTTCTTAGTTTTTAATTATAAGTTGATTATTTTTTAAGATAAAACAATGCAAATTTAGATTGAAATGCTTTCTGCTTGAAGATTGAACGACAGTTAAGTGCATATATGAGACGTGTTGAAGATGTTCTTGGCAAAGGATGGGAAAATCATGTTGAAGGCCAAAAGTTGAAGGGAGATGGTGATAGCTTCAGAGCCAAGTTGAATACTCAAGAACTGTTTGAAGAATGGGGAAGAAAAGTAAATATAATTTTGAAATATTTTTATTCATTGATTTGATATGATTGTGATTTGTTTGTTTATCTTTTGTTTGACTCTATAAATTACTAAATATGTTTTAACTGAGACGCAATAGGAATACAACAAATATAATTTACAGCTGAAATCTATTGTAAATTATTCAAATTCAGATACGACTTGTGACGTTTTCTTTTCTGATACACTGAAAATGTAATAATCTTAACTCCACAGTACCAATTCTATCTTGGCAAACAAAAGAATATATCGGTACACAAAATTTCTTCTATGCAATCTTATTAACTTGTCCAGACAGGATATTATGTTTTTTAAGACAATGTGTACATTGTTCCAAGCTGGATGAGGATCTTGTAGATTATGTTTTATGGATCTGCTACCTCTTTCTTTTAAATTTCAATTAAATGGTTCCAGGGTTGGGTTAACTCAATAAACAAGAACTTTAATGAACTGGCGGAATGACTCGACTCAATATAGGAAACTGGTCTGGACATTGGTTGGATTAATACAGAAATTTGAAATAAGGTTAAGACTATGGAATCCCAAGAATATTTAGTTAAGTGATTCACGTAATTAATGAAAAAGTTAATTGGACAATTTTACAGACTAAAAATCTAACTTAGCATTAAATTACTAGGAAACTAATGAAAAATATAATATTTTAAAAATGTATCAAAGCTGTTTCACAGAATTGAGTGTTGAAGCAGTTTTGTTGATCTATAATTTTTATATCTAATTTTCCAGGTTCAGCAACGACAGCTCAGTGTTTCTGGCCGTATTTTTAGCATTCAGAGTACCAAATCAAGGCAAGTGGGGAAAGGAAATGTATTGAGGCTGGTCGTCAATTTTCAGCCAGAGATCATCACTCTTTCCAAAGAGGTAAGTTATTCTTGATGGAAACATGAATAAACAATATAGTTTAATAAATGGAAGTATACTTTTCTAATGGATTTATGTCAGAGGTTTATGGAAAGTATGTCACTTTTGATTAATTGAATATTATACTTATTAAAATCTTTTGTTTCTTAAATTATTTACTTTTATTACTTCTAAAATATTACAAGTATAGCAGTTATTTAATTAGCTGACACACTTAAAACTGATTTTTTAAAAGCTATTTTGTCAGTTATTTTGCTAAAAATAAAGCTATTGACCCATTTCTTTCTGGCTTTCTATTTGGCCTTTTTCATATTTTAGATTTTAAAGTTCAATTTGTCATGATTAGCAACACTTAAGTAATTAGTGCTCTCATTCGACATGATGTTACATTGTCATCATCATCATTTTCATCACTGCTACCATTAAGATATCTGGATAGTTGTGTAATATGTTATTTTTATGCTATGTCATCATGTGTTGAGATCTAACCTTTTTGAGGAAATATTACAGGCCTTCATGTAGTTCTTGTCATACTTTTACTGCAGGTCTGAACTACTTCCAACTCGTGCATCACTTTTACTGTGTGACCACTGGTGTGAGTTTGGTGAATATATACAATGATGTGCATCTTGTATGTCCATGTAAACACAATTGTCTTAATTACACATATCACTTTCTCAAGTCATTTGTACTTAACCTGTTTAGTAAATTGTCCTTCATTCAATAGATCTCCAACAATTGCAGATCCTCATTATTAAGTAATTATATTTAAAGTCATGTAAAAAACCTCTCTCAACATAAATCAAAAGCAATAAGTGGATCTAGTTCATTGAATATTTTATGTGCTACATTTGTTCAATTATTTCTTTTTTTTTTTTTTTTTAAATCTTTTCTTCTACAGGTTCGCAATTTACGATGGCTGGGTTACAGAGTACCATTGGCTATTGTGAACAAAGCTCATCAAGCTAATCAACTTTATCCATTTGCTATTTCTTTGATTGAAAGTGTTCGTACTTACGAAAGGACTCTTGAGAAAGTAAGATCTAAAATATATTCTTAAATTAATTTATACTGGTTATATCAAAGGTTTTATGTCTGCTTTGCTAGTTGGCGAGGACTAGGTGGGTCATCATGGTCCATCACTACTCACAGAAAGCTATTTCTAAAGATAAGGTATTCATACATGTCATTTGGCTTGTTATATATAGCTGGGATGCCCTTCCTAATGCCTACCAATTATGTACTTGTGGCAACATTATTCCTCAGTGATACTATACGAAAAGGGCCTCATAACCCTCATTCCTCTGCTCCTTTAGCCACCCACTTTACAGTGTAAACAGTTGTATAGGAGAGTGGTGTTTGTATACAGTAAATGTAAATTTGGAGAGGAAACGAGTAACAGAAAGGCTAGACATGGGTATTTGAAAAGGGGTGATAGGAGTGTTTAACCGAATGTAGAGTATTCAAAAGAGGGTGTGTATATTTGCTAAGGTGACTGACGAGAGGAATTGGAGTGAAAGAAGAAAAAAGACCAGAATAAGTGGGAGGTGGGAAGTAGGCAGGGTTATGTAGAGGTGGTGTTGAGAGGAGAGTGATAGTTAATGACAGAAGTGGCCAAAGGTAAGGATGATAGATGAAGAGTATGATGGGAAGAGTCCGGGCTATTTGGGTTGAAGGAGGGGAAGTGGTTGGCAGTGGCAGAAATAGACAGAGATAGAGGAGAGGATGTGATAAAGGCATGGGTAGGGGAGGAGTAGCAATAAAGGTGGTTCAGGGAGAGTAAGTGCAGGCTGGCAGCACACCCTAATGCAATTAGTATATATAGTTAGAGATAGTGTTGATCTAACGTGTTGTCCTATATATATCTGGGTCTGCTGAAGAGCAAGTGGGCAGAGTAGTGTGGATGGTGTACTCAGCATAGGTGATGGAGGAGATAAGTTACAGATAATGAAAAGTTGGGGTGAGCAATAGGTAGTGGGGTGGGGTGGGGGAAGCAAAAATGTAAGGTCGTGTGGAAGGTGTGTGTAGGCCTGGCAGAATAAAAATACTGCGACTTCGGAACCTTACTCTTCAGTTAGAATGTGCATCACTAAGTGGACAGCTCTTCTACAGCACTACATATCAATCAATATGGTTCTTTCTCTCCTCCATAGGATGCAGCGTCTTCAAGTTAGCCTTCACTATTTTGTCCCATATCTTTTTTGGTTTCCTCCTTCTGCAGGTTCCACTAACTTCATTGTACTTGGCACTTCTTTATGTAGTTGATTATATATTAAATGTTGTTTTTTTTTGGATAAATTAAGTATTTTAGGTTTTGTTATATCTTTCAGTTAGTTACAAAAAAAAAATTTGTTTTCATCACTTGGTTATATCTTTATAGGTTGAAGAAAGATCTTCTATCATATTGTTGGTAGCTGGATTGAGAAGAGAAGTTCAAAACCTGATTTCAGAGGTAAGTGATAAATTTTAGAATAAAATTTTCATTTAATCTCATCAAATTTAACATTGGATAATGGAAGGCTTCTCTTACACTGCTACTTATTACGTAGAAGCTGTCTTAGTTCTTTTTGATAATTCAATGCATATTGCAAGTGGGATTCAGTACATGGAAACTGGTCTTGGATCCTGTATTATATGTGCATGTTGCTTATAACTTTTGCCAGTGTGTATCAGCCAAGGATATAATCCTTGTTGAGTAACTGCAAAACCACTTTGTTCCTCTAGCCATCAGAAATACAGTGAGTCAGTGATTGACTGAGCCATTTGGATGTTATAACCAACTACACTATTGTTCGCAAATATCCTAGGAGTCATTAAATGGATAGCAAAAAAATGTAGATTTTTTTTTTTTATATCCTTATTGTAGAACATGTTTAGGCGTTTTCTTCAATCTCTTGAAGAAACTGTTTGAATTAGTCCACATTAGAACACCTAGCCATTTATTTGCATCAGTTCACATTTTTCTCTAGTTGCATCTACATCTTTGACTCAGTTGATGATACTTAGGAAGGAACTATCAATTAGGTTATAAGTTTATGTAAATAATTATTTTTGTTTTTAATTCATAGTTGTGCATATATATATATATATCTAATGTTTTAACTTTTATTTTAGGGAGTTGCTTTAGTTTGGGAATCCTACAAATTGGATCCTTATGTTCAAAAGCTTGCTGAAACTGTGTTCAATTTCCAAGAAAAGGTATGTGTATGCAAGCAAGTTTATTTATATTGCTACTCCAGTTGATTCAACATTTCTTAGTCTTATCTTTACAAGTTGTATTATTTGTCTTTCAGAATTTTTGAAGTATTCTCAATGTTTCTTATTTGTAGGTTGATGACTTGCTTGCTATTGAAGAGGAGATCTCAATGGAAGTTAAGTCTCTTGAAACCTGTGCCTATCAAACCTCTACTTTTAGAGAGATTTTAAGCAGAATACAGAAAGCAGTAGATAATCTGAGTTTGCATTCCTACTCCAATTTACCTCAGTGGGTAGCAAAACTTGATCAAGAAGTATGTATTTTCTTTCATCATTTGAAATAAAACTTTGAATAAATGTTTATGCACATTTTGAAAGTTAAGGAAATTTAAATATATTTAGATGTTGCCAGTTCATGTAAAAAAAAAAAATCTCTGAACCTCCCGATTGTTACTTGCCTTTGGTTTACATCTATCTGAATTCTTGAGCCAGCATCTTCCTATTAGACTGCAGCATTGTAGTGTGTGCCAACTGGTCCCTCTGTTTGCAGCTCTGGGAACATCTCTCATACTTTTCCGTCTGTACACTAACATTCTATATGCTTTTGCATGTAACATCTATACAGGTATCACCTATATCAGCCTGAAACTTCCTCACAGTCTTTGTTTCACAATATCTTATACAGAACACATACTGTTTCCATGAACAATGATTTTTGAGAAAATTCTTTGATGGATACTTAAAAACTGTCATATTCATCAACACAGGACACATTCGCTACATTTATCAAGAAAGCAATCATGAACAGCATAGAATGATATTACAAAGGCTAGATCATATAAGATGTTGCTCTTGGAGTACAGCCAACATATATGGATGGAGCTGCTATGCACACATTCTCTCTCAATCAGGGTTCTCAATTTTTTTTTACTTTGTATTGCACTGGAAAAAAAAAAATACTATTGGTGCACTTTACATGGAAAATTACAGAAAAAAAAACTTTTAAAGTTAAAAATTTAGAAAAGGATTTAGGAAACTATTGCTTAGTTTAATTAATCATACTTATGTTTAACAAAATTATGGTAGCATGTCCTATTATTATGAATTTTCTAACACCTTAAATCATATTTTTAAAAAATTATGCTGTATCTGAATACTTGTGGAACATTGTACTATGGCAAACCATTTAAGAATCAGTGTCTTAGACTGTATCCAAAAAAAAGACAGTTTGATTAAATTGGCAAGGATTCACTTGGCAACACATTTCAAGCACTAGCTTACAGATGTGCCTTTCCTTTTGTTTGCCTCTTCTGTAAACTACTTCACTTCCACTAGGTTTAACCCTACTTGTCTTTTCTACTTTTCATTTGCATACTGTCTCCCTGCTCAGGTCCCACAATAAGCATTTGATTCTCTCTGATTTTTTTTTTTTCCTGTTCAACTTTGAATTTCTATCTTGCTTAAATTTTTTCAGCAAAGATGGATTGTAGCATTCAAGTATTAATCATCACTTTCATTTAAAAAAATCATGCAATCCACCTCCTCTACTGACTAATGAAATAAAGTCCAACTTTTTTTTTTTTTAAGCATTGAATAATTTTGGTGATATGTCTTTATTTTTTTTTTTTCTTAAAGTAAAATTTTGTTGAAAATATTCATAA